>NC_063358.1:5228407-5238646 GCF_021869965.1 Rhincodon typus
CCTGCACCTTGTTGTCTTGGAAGGATGCATCTATTGTGTTTATGTTCCCAGGAGACTGACCATTTTGGGGGAAGTCAATACGTAAGAACAAGGAGCAGGAGTAGGCCATATGGCCCTTCGAGCCCGCTCTGCCATTCAATACGATCGTGGCTGATCTTTTCGTGGCCTCAGCTCCACATAACCAACCTCTCACCATAACCCTTAATTTCTTTACTGTTCAAAAAATTATGTATCTCAGCTTTAAAAAATTCAATAAGGAAGTCTCAACTACTTCACTGGCAGGGAATTCCACAGATTCACAACCCTTTAGGTAATGAAGTTCTTCCTCAATTCAGTCCTAAATCTGCTGCCCCTAATTTTGAGGCTATGCCCTTTTATTCTAGTTTCACCCACCAGTGTAAACATCCTCCCTGCTTCTATATTATCTATTCCCTTCATAATTTTTCTATCAAACTGTCCCTCATTCTTCTAAATTTCAATGAATATCATCTCAGTCTACTCACTCCTTCCTCATTAGCCAACCCTCACAGCTCTGGAATCAAACCAGTGAACCTCCTTTGCACCCCCTCCAGTGCCAGTACATCCTTTCTCAAGTAAGGAGACCAAAACTGCACACAGTACTCCAGATGTGGCCTCACCAGCACCCTATACAGCTGTAACATAACCTCCCTGCTTTTAAACTCAATCCCTCTAGCAATGAAGGACAAAATTCAACAGGTTTGAGCTGGTAGTCAGAAGACAATTAACACAACGCTGCAAACCTCATTTCTCATCACTCGGGAGCAAGGTCTACTGATATCCCTCTGAGAGGACAGGTGTAAAGAGTAATTTGTCCATCCTGGTACAGTGTGGTTTCCTCCCAAAATATTCCCACGTAATAAAAATGCACTGTGATGAATAGCAGGACTGAGCCAGGCCTACCCTTTTTTAATTTGCAAACACATTGGTGGAAGGTCAAAGTTTGCACCGGATAATGTCATAGAGTCATACAGCTGTACAGCACAGAAACAGACCCTTCGGTCCAACTCATCCATGCCAAACAGAAGCCAGCATTTGGCCCATATCCATCTAAACCCTTCCTATTCATACACCCATCCAGATGCCTTTTAAATGTTCTAATTGTACCTGTTTCCACCACTTCCTCTGGCAGCTCGTTCCATACACACACCATCCTCTGCATGAAAAAGTTGCCCCTTTAGGTCACTTTTAAATCTTTCCTTTCTCACCTTAAACCTATGTGATCAAAGTTGAAAAGAGGGAGGTAAGAAATCAGGGAGAAGTGACTAACCAAGCTTGTGTTTTTGAACCTCTGTGGGTGGTAGGATAAAGGGAAGATTGCAGGTGTCAAAACATTCATCTCTTTCTGTTCAATAAGCTAACATCTGGGATCACTCCCCGTTTCATTCACTCTTTGTTGCATTGCCTCTTACACAATTGGTTCAAAGCTGTAGGCAACAGCCCCCGTGTATTTACACTTTATAAACCTGGCAATCGCTTCACTTTTTACGCGCCCTCCACACTAGACATCTTCCAGTCAGGGTAAGGATTGTGAAACAAAAGCACAAATTCCTGGAGAAACTCAGCAGGTCTGGCTGCATCAGTGGGAAGAAAACAGAGTTTACATTTCAAATCCAGTGACTCCTCATTAGGAACCTTAACTCTGCTTTCTTCCCACAGATGCTGCCAGGCTCTAGATTCCCTACAGTGCGGAAGCAGGCCATTTGGCCCATCAAGTCCACACTGACCTTCCAAACGGCATCCCATGCTATCCCTGTAACCCCACATTTCCTCCATGTCTAATCCACCTAACCTGCACATCTTTGCACTGCAGGAGGAAACCAGAGCACCAGGAGTAAACCCACACAGACACAGGGAGAATGTGCAAACTCCACACAGACAGACACCCAAGGCTGGAATTGAACCCGGATCCCTAGCGCTGTGAAGCAGCAGTGGTAGCCACTGAGCCACCGCACCATGCAGACCTGCTGAGTTTTTCCACAAATTTATGCTTTTGTTTCAGATCACCAGCATCCGCAGTTCTTTGTTTTATCTTAGGGTAAGGACTGTGTTTTCTTATAGCTTTCACCCATTTTCGATAGTTTCCAATCCCAATTTACTAACCTGGAAAGTTATATGATAATAATACAAATAACTTTAATCTTAAAATAATTTTAAAGGTTATTTTATCTCAAAAATAAACGACATGAGTGAACAAATGTTTCGATGTAACAATTATTAATTACAGCAAAACATGTTAGTTTTAAACAGAAACAAGTAGAAGGTTTAAAACACTAGATTAAAGATAACTGTAGATTGGCAGCACACATTATTTATTATAGTATGTTATGTGCTTCACTTACGTAGCAATTAATTTTACTATGCTTCAAAGAAATCAGAGATCCTTTTTGTTTCCGAAGAGCAGAGAAGTAATGCTGAAAGGGGAGGCGACGGCCTAGTGGCATTATTGCTGGACTGTTAATTCAGGAACCCAAGTAATGCTATGGAGACTTGGGTTTGAATCCTGCCATGGCAGATGGTAGAATTTGAATTCAGAATCTAAAGATGAGCATGAATCAATTGCCAATTGTTGAGGAAAACCCAGCTGGTTCACTGATGCCCTTTAGGGAAGGAAACTGACATCCTTACCTGGTCTGGCCTACATGTGACTCATGGAACATAAACAGAAATTGCTGGAAAAGCTCAGCAGATCTGGCAGCAATTGTGAAGAAAAACATCAGAGTTAGCGTTTCGGGTCTGTTTCTGAGGAAGGGTGACCGGACCCAAAACGTTAACTGATTTTTTTTCTTCACACATGCTGCCAGACCTGCTGAGCTTTTCCAGCAACTTCTGTTTTTGTTCCAGATTTACAGCATCCGCAGTTCTTTCTGTTTTTACTGTGACTCCAGACCCACAGTAATGTGGTTGACTCTTTAGGGCAATTAGGGATGGCCAATAAATGCTGAACTAGCCAGTGACATGCACATCCTCTGAATAAATAGGAAGAAAAAAATTTATAAAATGCTGGTTAGGCCACAACTAGAGCAATGAGTACAATAGTCACCACACTATCGGAGGATGTGAGAGCACTTGAGAGGGTCCAGAGGTGATTCACCAGGATGCTGCCTGGATTGGAAGGCCTGATCTCTAAGGAAAGGCTGGGAGATAGTAGGAACTGCCGATGCTGGAGTCTGAGATAACAAGGTGTGGATCTGGAGGAACACAGTACGCAAGGCAGCATCAGAGGAGCAGGAAAGCTGACGTTTCGGGTCTGGTCCCTTCTTCAGATAGGCTGGGATTGTTTTCCTTGGAGCAGTGAAGATCAACAGGGAGCCTGAATAATGGAAGGGAGTTCCATAATATTATGATGGACATAGATAGTGTGGATAAGAAGGCACTTTTTCCATTTGTACAAAGGGTTAATAACCAAGGGTAAGAGGTAGATGGCTAAGTGGAGAGTTAAGGAGAATTTATTTCACTCAGAGTGTAGTAGGTGTCTGGAACTCACTGGCTGAAAGGGCGGTTGAGTCAGAAACTCTCGTAACATTTAAGTGCTATTTAGATATTCACTTGTGTTGTCATAGCCTCCAGGACTACAGGCAAAGAGCTGGAAAATGGGATCAGTGTAGTTAAATCTTTGAATACTGACGTGAACATGATGGGTCATGGTCATCCTCCTCCTGTAAATGCCTGTGTTTATGTATTGAAATTTAGCTTAGCTGGATGTTGATGTTAAGTACCATATTACACAGAAGGTACTGCACAAGATACCCATTCTGTTGAACTGGTCCAGGCTTTACATTTCATGTGAGCCTCCTCTTGTCTATCTCTCTTTTTCCTATCCTATCAGTGTCACTTTCCATTCCGTTATCCTTCATGTTTTTATACAGCTTCCCCTGAAATGTGTGCTTGCTTCAATTACTCCATGTGGAAGTGAGTTTCACATTCTAACCACACTCTTTATAAAGACATTTCTCTTTAGGATTTATTAGTTACCATGTTATGTTTCACCACCCTAGTTTTGGTGATACCTACAAGTGGAAACACCCTAGCAAACTCTTTCACATCATTAACTACTTCTACCAAGTGGCAGAGGAAGAAGTTTCAGCCATTTCAGTCTGAATTCAGTATCTGCCCTGCTCCAATTCAGTAGAATAATCCAGGAGAATATGGGGGGCACAGTGGTTAGCGCCGCTGCCTCACAGCACCAAGGACCCAGGTTCAATTCCACCCTCAGGTGACTGTCTGTGTGAAGTTTGCACACTCTCCCTGTGTCTGCGTGGGTTTCCTCCGGGTGCTCCGGTTTCCTCCCACAGTTCCAAGATGTGCAGGTTAGGGTGGATTGGCCATGGGGAATTGCCCGTAGTGTTCAGGCCTGTGTATTTGGGTGGATTCGCCATGGGAATTGCTCTTCAGAGGTTCAGTGTGGACTCGATGGGCTGAATGGCCTAATTCCATACTGCAGGGATTCTATGATTCAATGAATATCAGTTGGAATGTGGACAAGAGGAATGCTAATACAGTGACAGTTATAAGCACAATTAGGTACAGGAGCAGAAGTAGGCCATTCAATCCATCAAGTCTTCTCCACCGGTCAATAAGGCCATGGCTGATCTGATAATCCTCAAACCGCTTTCTTACCTTTTCCTATAAGCTGATTCCCTTTCTGATTAACAACCTGTCTATCTTAGCCTGGAATATGCTAAATGAAGCAAAAGCAGAAATTACTGTAGAAACTCAGCAGGT
The DNA here is from genome assembly GCF_021869965.1 of Rhincodon typus. Taxonomy (NCBI): domain Eukaryota; kingdom Metazoa; phylum Chordata; class Chondrichthyes; order Orectolobiformes; family Rhincodontidae; genus Rhincodon; species Rhincodon typus. The sequence continues at coordinate 5,233,151 of NC_063358.1, forward strand.
CTGGCAGCATCTATGGAGAGAAAGAAGAGTTAACATTTCCGGTCAAGTGAATTTTCTTCAGAACTATTCAGAAACATATCACTCTTCCTTCACTGAAGCTGTGTCAAAATCCTGGAATTCCCTCCCTTAGGCCATTTTGGTCTAACCACAGCACATGGACTGCAGCGGTTCAAGAAGGCAGCTCACTACCACCTTCTCAGGGGCAACTAGGGACAGGCAATAAATACTGGCCCAGCCTTTGACTCTCCACACCTATCAAAATGAACAAAAATAGTGATGCCTTTCAAAGCTCCACTGGTCCAAGTGGAATCCAGAATGGCCATCACTCCGAACAAGCCAAGACAAGGTCAGACACTACGAAATATCAGCCCTGAAGATAATGTGCTGAAGCCATTTTAGAAAATAAAGAACTGTGGAACACTGGAAATCTGATACAAAGACAGAAATTGCTGGAGAAACTCAGCAGGTCTGGCAGCATCTGTGGAGAGAAAGCAGAGTCAATGTTTCGGGTCCAGTTCTGAAGAAGGGTCACTGGACTCGAAACGTTAAACTCTGCTTTCTCTGAACAGATGCTGCCAGACCCGCTGAGTTTCTCCAGCAATTTCTGCATTGGAACTATCCCGTAATTTGTCTCTCTCTTTCGGATAGCTGGGAAACAGAGCACACTTAGTCGGTAACTGTGTTACTCAGTTAGATAGACTCGTGGAAATGCCACTTTTAACAAAAATCACTTCAAGTTGTGGAAGGTTCATGAATGATGAAACAGGAAGTCAGTAAACAAAACCAAAACAAATCCCAGGGTAAGGCTCTGCCTCAACTCAAGAATCTGTTTATTTGATGAGTCAATCTATTATGATGAACAGATAGTTAAAGAATTGTGGCAGATGTTGAAACACTGCAGAGATAATTATCTGTTAAGTGAAGATCAAGGATAAAACTTCAATGGGACTTAGCTAATCAACGGGCAATGATCTTACCCTCTGCTTAAGTTAACTCCCTCAAGTTGAGCAATACAAACACAATAAATACCGCCAATAACTTTCTACAAGCAAGTCAGATCTTTAAACAAACAGATTCGATGAACTCGCTTTAATTGAAGATTGTAAAAGAATAAATTTACTCATTTAAACTTTAAGAGTTTAATTAGAAATCTGAGCTTCAAACAATTGATAATTAGTTTTAAAGACTCGTTTAGAACAGCTGAAGGCAGGAGCAGAGCAACGTGCCAAACATCCTTCACATGGTGGAAGGTGCATCTGGCTTTAGTTAGTGGTGTACAAGAGTTTGATCAGTTCAGCTGCTAGTGTACCTATCACAGAGACATGCGGCCGAGCAGCTGACTAGCACTAAACTGCACTCTTGTTCACAGAAGCTGCAGCAGTAAATGGAACTTTGGTTGCACTCTGGCCATTTGAGACAAACGATTGGCCTGTAACCAGTGAATATCTGATCTGAGCTTGTAGCCTGCGTGATCCTGCCACTGGATACACATGCATCTGAAACTGACATCTACCAAAAGATGATTCATTTTTGTTCATGAAACCATTGCCACAAAGGCGATAGGGGGCTTGGTGACGTGGTGCGAAGAAAACAATCTGTCGCTCAACATCAGCAAAACTAAAGAACTGATCATTGACTTCAGAAAGAAAGGAGGAGAACACACCCCCATCTACATCAACAGAACTGAATTTCAAAGAGTGAAGAGCATCAAGTTCCTCGGAGTGACGATAACCAACAATCTGTCCTGGACTTCCCACGTAGATGCGACGGTTAAAAAGGCACAACAACACCTCTTCTTCCTCTTCTTCCTCAGGCGGCTGAGGACATTTGGCAGGTCCATAAGGTCCCTCACCAACTTCTACAGATGCACCACTGAAAGCATACTGTCCGGGTGCATAACGGCCTGGTATGGCAACTGCTCTGCTCAGGACTGTAAGAAACTACAGAAGGTGGTGTGCACAGCCCAGACCATCACGGAAGCCAACCTTCCATCCATGGACTCTATTTACACAGCTCGCTGCCATGGAAAGGCGGCCAACATCAAAGACCCCTCACTCTCCCGTAATGACCTCCTGCAACCTCTTCTGTCAGGCAGAAGATACAGAAGCCTGAACACACGCAGGAGCAGGTTCAGGAACCGCTTCTTTCTGACTGTTATCTGACTGTTGAACAGACTGTAGCCTCAAATAATGTAACCTGCAATGTAACCTGTATGGCCTCTAAATTTTTTTGATCTGTACATCCTTTGCTTGCTGTGATCTGCCTGTACCGCTTGTAAACGAAGCTTTTCACCGTGTTTCGGTACACGTGACAATAAAATTAATCAATCAAATGAATTAAAACCGTCTGAAAGCAGTCTCAGTTTTGCAAAAAACCGATCAGCATTTTAGTGTTCTAACACCAGAGTAAAAGAATGGTCAGCTACTTTAGGAGATGGCAGCCATGATGTGGAGGTGCCGGTATTGGTCTGCGGTGGACAAACTCAGAAGTTATAGTCCAGCAGTGTATTTGAAATCACAAGCTTTCACAGCGCTGCTCCTTCATCAGGTGGAGTCAGCACTTTACCTGACTTTAGGAGATGACAAGAAAACATAACTCAGGAGAACAATTCATCATATACTGCAGTGTCTTTCCCTGTATCTATCTCCCCTTCTCTCAGACCGCACTCTCTCCACCTCTCTTACGTGGCCATTACCTCTTTTAACCAGCTCGTGCTTTTGTATTTTTTTGAGGGATGGCTGCACTGCTACAGCTGTTGACAGTAAGCTACCTGCAACCATACCCCACCCCGCAAACTGAATGGAAAAAATCCCACAGCACTATTACAAGGAGAGTAGGGGGATTCTCTGCAGTGTCCTGGACAACATTTATCCCCAACTAACATCACTAAAAGAGATTAGCTGGTCAGTAGCTCATCGCAGCCTGTTGGAGCTTGCTGTGTATAAACTGGTACAGGTTTTCCTTTAATGCAATAGCAATTAGATCTCAAAAGTACGTCATTCAATGTGAAATAATTCAGAATATCCTGAAGTTGTGACAGGTGATATATCAATGCATGTTATTACTGCTTCCTTCAAATGTTGACATAAAAATATTTCCACAAATCATGACAGGAGGGAGCAGAACAGGAACTGGGTTTAGTTCATTCGGAGTTCAATTGGTGCAGTGCACTTATCAGAACTCTGGCTTTTTCCGAATTCATTTGTCTCTCTTCCTTTTATATTAAAAATCAAAAAGTCTGACCACTTAAGTCAATTCAGATGCTACAACCATTGTGCATTTGGAAAATTTCTGTCAACATTCCAAATTAATGCCTTTGTTTTATTTAAAAAGTATGTTGTATCAAAATGTGACTGTAGCCACTGAAGTGAGTCAGGAAGTCCGGCATGTCTATATATATTATTGATCTTGCGTGGCAATTGCTCAATTGGCACACTGACTTGAACCTTTTTGAAACACATTGCATTCTGAAGGGACTTGGCAGAGTGGATGCCAAAAGGATGTTTCTTCGAGAGAGAGACTAGATCTAGGGGACACAGTTTAAAAATAAGGAGTGTCCAACTGAAGGCAGACATGAGGAGGAAATCATTCTGAGAGGATTGCGAGTCTTTCAGATTCTCTCCCTCAGAGTGGTGAATATTTTTAAGACGGAGTTAGATGGATTTTTGACTAAGCTGGAGAGGGTTCAGAAACAATTTACCAGGATGTTGCCAGGACTGTAGGGTTTGAGTTATAAGGTGAGGCAGGATAGATTGGGACTTTTTTCACTGGAGCATAGGATGTTGAGGAGCAACCTTATAGAGGTTTATAAAATCATGGTATAGATAAGGTGAATGGCAGATGTCTTCTCCTTAGGTTGGGGGAATTTCAAGACTAGGGGGCATATTTTTAAGGTGAGAGGAGAAACATTTAAAAAGACACGAAGGTCATTTTTTTTTTTACACAGAGTGTGGTTCGTGTGTGGAATGAACTTCCAGAGGAAATGATGGATGCAGGTACAATTACAATGTTTAAAAGACATTTAGATAATGTCGAGGAGAATAAGAAATATTTGGAGGGATATGGGCCAAGTACAGGCAGGTGGGACTTGTTTAGTTTGGGATTATGGTCAGCATGGACTGGTTGGACAGAAGGGTCTGTTTCCGTGCCGTATGACTCTATGACTCCATGATAAGGGAGTTGATGATTATTGAAGATGTTTCTTGTGATTCTTGTAAATGATTTGGATGAAGGGGTGGAAGGGTGGATTAGCAAGTTCACGGACGATACGAGGGTGGGTCGCGTTGTGGACAGTGCGGAGGGCTGTTCTAGGTTACAAAGGGACATTGATAGGATGCAGAGCTGGGCTGAGAAGTGGCAGATGGAGTTTAACCCTGAAAAGTGTGAGGTGATTCATTTTGGAAGGACAAACCTAAAAGCAGAATACAGGGTTAACGGAAAGATTCTTGGCAGTGTAGAGGAGCAGAGGGATCTTGGGGTTCATGTTCACAGTTCCCTGAAAGCTGCCACCCAGGTGGGTAGAGTTGTTAAGAAGGTGTATGGTGTGTTAGCTTTCATTAATAGAGGGATTGAGTTCAAGAGCCGTGAAGTTATGCTCCAGCTATACAAAAGCCTGGTTCGGCCACATCTGGAGTATTGTGTCCAGTTCTGGTCGCCTCATTACAGGAAAGATGTGGAAGCATTGGAAACGGTACAGAGGACATTTACCAGGATGTTGCCTGGAATGGAGGGAAGGTCTTACGAGGAAAGGTTGAGAGAGCTCGGGCTTTTCTCTTTAGAATGACGAAGGATGAGAGGTGACTTGGTAGAGGTGTATAACATGATCAGAGGTATAGATAGAGTGGACAGCCAGAGACTTTTTCCTAGAGTGGAGGTAGCTATTACGAGGGGGCATAGTTTTAAAGTGAGTGGAGGTAGATATAGAGGAGATGTCAGAGGTAGGTTCTTTACTCAGAGAGTGGTCGGGGCATGGAATGCATTGCCGGAGAGGGTAGTGGAGTCAGCCTCATTAGGGGCATTTAAGCGGCTATTAGATAGGCATATGGATTATAGTATAAAGGTAGGGGTGGAGGTTACATAGACCTTAGGTTTAGGGTAAAAGTTTGGCACAACATCGTGGGCCGAAGGGCCTGTACTGTGCTGTACTGTTCTATGTTCCAAATCAAAGCCACAATCAGATCAGGTGAGATCATTTTGAATGTTGAAGCTGGTAAGAGGGGCCAAATGGCCTATTCCCACTCCTAATTCATGTGTTCATATCGAAAGATAAAGCACAGAAGGAAGGCATTTTGCCCATTTTAGGCAGTGCTATCCAAATAGTCAAACTTCTCTTCCCATATAACCCTGTAAATTGTTGTCTCAAGTTTTTTTGAAAGTTCACAAAAACCTCAATCCTCTCCATTACTTCAAAGAACTCAACCAAGGTTACTAAACACCATTACTTCAACAAAGAGATAGTAGGAACTGCCAATGCTGGAGTCTGTGATAACAAGGTGT
>NC_063358.1:5238746-5240604 GCF_021869965.1 Rhincodon typus
TTGTCTTCATTTTTTAGCCCATGTTCTCCCATGGGCCATTATGTTGGTCTTAGATTCTGGTCTCTGGTGGATCAGTCATTACACACATTCCTGATGGAATTCCCATCAGGCCAACTGGAAAGTAGACAGGTATGAACATACAACGCACTCTTTGGGAAATGATGCGGAGTAGCCCCCTCTCCAAAAGAATAGCCACGGGAGATCAACTCTACTTGTGACTGTATCACAACACTTACCACAAACTTCAATATCTTGGAACTGGCTGACAAATACTTTGGGGCACCTGGAGTCATTAATTAACAAAGGCACTATAACAAATGCAAATCTCTTTTTCTTGTAGAACCCCAGCTCCTGGTAAAATCAACGCACAGAATGGGGAGATGGAAACAACATATTTTGACACGACTGAGTGAAAGGTTGTTTACAAGTCTAATTCTGTAGGATATACATATGTATAATGATTGGGAGTAAAGTTTAAACTTGTACACCTCTTGTCTAAGTCACTCCATCGCTGTGTAAACTCCAGACATGTCTCCATAAACCGTTCTGGCCCTTCTTTATGACACTCCTTCAAATCTGCATCTTTGATCATGCCTTTGCTGACCGCCCCAATATTTCCTCATGTGGGTCGGTGCACAATTTGTGGTGAAAGTGTGTACAGAGTGACAAACATAGACAATAAATCCTGACCTTTAAATCAGGAAAAGCTGCAATTATCACTGTGAAACTTTCGATGGCCAATACTAGATCAAGGAAAAACATCTGGTAGAAATTAGAATTGTGGTCAGCTGCACTGCTTCAATAGAGATACTTAGAAGAGTACACTTTAACGTCATCTGCTGGAGCAGATAAGATGAAGATGAAGAAATATCTTCAGGAGATGGAAACTGGAGAAATGGCTGGAGTATTAATACACCATTTCTGCTGATTATTCAAAACTTTCTGCCTTACTGTTTTAATTCTCTCATGGAATGTAAGCATCGCTGGCTGGGCCAGCCCATCTCTAGTTGCCCCTTTAGAAGCTGATGGGGAATTGCTTTCTTGAACCGCTGCAGTCCATGCGCTATAGGTAGACCCACAATGCCCTAGGCAGGGAATTCCAGGATTCTGACCCAGTGACACTGATGGAACAGTGATGTATTTCCAATGAAAGATAATGAATAGATTGGAGGGAAACTTGCAGGGGGTGGTATTCCCATGTATCTTCTGCCTGTCCTTCTAGACGGAAGTTGTCACGGATCTATTGGAGGTCAGTGATGAACCGTGTTTAGGTGTGGGATACAAGATAAAGGGCAGCCTGGCCATTTTCACCTCTCCTTATGATGCTAACAGTTCTAGAAGTGGCAGGTGACATTTTTACTTCTTCAGACATTTATTTTTCATACAATAAATCCACATGATAAGCCTCAGTAGGGTATTTATCCACTCTGGGACGAGATAACGGAAGACTAAAAGTGACATGTCTGCTTGTAAACACATCACATGTGTACAGACACACAGGCCTCCCCACCGGGCCCAGACACACACACACACACACACACACACACACACACATCTCTCCCTCTCCCGAGATACACACAAACACCACTCCCCCCCTCCCCATTCCCCCAAACCCCACAGTCCTCCTCTGGAACAACCACTTCAGAGACACACACACACATACACACACCTCCCCAACACACTCCCCTCCCCTGTCCATGCCTATTTCTTCCCCTTCCCCTCCTCTACCCACACCCTTCCTGCTCCTCACCCTCCCCGACAAACTCCCTCCCCTACCTCAACACATTCCCCTCACCCAACACACTCCCACCCCCTCCCCAACATACGCCCCACCCCCTCCTGACACAATCCCCTCCCC
>NC_063358.1:5241104-5255522 GCF_021869965.1 Rhincodon typus
GTGTTCTAATGTACCTGCTGCCCTTGTACCTTTAGATAGGAACATAAGAAAAACAGTAGGCCGTTCAGCCCCTCAAGCCTGTTTCACCATTCAATGAGATCCTGGCTGATCCGTGGCCTAACTTCATATATCTGCCTTTGGCCTGTATCCCTTAATACTTTTGCTGAAGGAAAAATAAATGACCTGCCTACATTCAAGGTGCTATATAAATGCAAGTTGTTGTCATTGTCTGGGTGCAGCACTGACTTCCAGAACTGGAAGCAAAAGAATCGGAATACCAACTGGAGGTGTGGAATTTCTGAGCAGCTGCACAGTTTAGAAGGAGAATTGCGTACGGGATGATCTTACAGGAAATTTAATTGAAACGTAACATCCTGAGGGGACTTGACCAGCTGGATGTTGTGAAAGAATCTAGAACTAGGGGTCACTGTTTAAAAATAAAGGGGCAGGGAGAAAGTGAACAGAAATGAATGAAATGGATAAAACAACCATAAGAAAAACCCCTTTGTACACTTGACAATATTTGAAACTGACTCACCTTGTACGGTTTTGCCCAGATAATCTCCTTTCCTTTCTTTGTTAATCACCGATTGGTAGATCTTCCCCGTTGTAATGTTGTTGTCTCTTGTTAAACGGATGTCTAGAAACCGCTCATAGTTTCCCAGATCCAAATCTACCTCACCGCCGTCATCCAACACAAACACCTCACCTGCACAACCAAAGGAGCATCCTTTCACACTATTCACTTCGGGTTTTGCAATTCATCAGATGCAGCGATAAATCAGCAAAAGGAAAACTGGGAGCAACTCAGGTAAACGACAATCACCAGAGTGGGTACTGAATAAATGTTGGAACTCTGAGCTTGATAACCTTTCTCTCCACCTCGGCCTTAAAAAATATTCAAAGACTCTGCATCCACCGTATTTTGAGGAAGAGAGATCAAAAGACTCATGATCCTTTGTAAGAAAAATATTTGCCTCATCTCTGTTTTAAAAATAAGGGTTATTTATTTTTAAGCAGTGATCCCTGGTTTGTAGATTCACTCATAAATCCCCGGATCCTGATGGACTTCATCTTTGCTTAAAACAGGCACAGTTGGTGTGTTGGTTTTAATTTTCCAAATTAAAATTTCCCTTGATTTGCAAAAGGTCCCATTAGATTGAAAGATAGCAAGTGGCATCTTTACTCAAAAGGGAAGCAGGAAACTACAAGCCACTGAACTTAATATCTAGGGAAATGTTAGAACGCTGTTACAAAAGACGGTGTAGCAGAGTGTTTAGATACGTTCAAGATAATCAGGGGATGATTTTGTGAAAAGGAAATGATATTGACTGACAACACAGTGTGGGGCTAAAGGAACACAGCAGGCCAGGCAGCATCAGAGGAGCAGGAAAGATGATGTTTCAGGTCAGGACCCTTCTTCAGAAAAATGATGTTGACTAATCTATTTGGGAGCTCTTTGAGGAAGTAATGTGCGCTGTAGATAAAAGGGAACCATTGGATTTCCAGTACTTGCATTTCAAGAAGACATTTGATAAAGTGCCATATCAAAGTTTATAATTGACAATTAAAACTCATGATGTAGGGGGTCAGCATATAGGCAGGGATAAAATACTGGCTCGCAGACAGCAGCTGTAAGTGGGTATTTTTCTGGTTGGCAAGATATAACAAGTGGTGTGCCACAGGGATTGGTGCTGGGACCTCAATAAAAGACTTGGATGAAGGTACTGTACACATAGTTGCCAATTTTGCTGATGAAACAAAAACAGGTCAGAAAGTAGTTTATGAAGAAGACATAAGGAAGCTACAAATAGATATACAGATGTGGCAAATAAGAGTATAATGTGGAAAAATGTGAAACTGTCCAACCTGGCAGGAAGAATTTAAAAAAGCGTATTATCTAAATGGTGAGGAATTGCTTAGCTCTAAGATTCAGAGGGATCTGGGTGATCTAGTGCATGAATGACAAAAGGTTGACAAAGATATGGAGAAGATGTTTCCTTTTATGGGTGAATATACAAACAAGGGATCACTGTTTAAAAATAAATAACTCTTATTTTTAAACCCATTTATAACTGAGATGAGGCAAATATTTTTCTTACAGAGGATGAGTCTTTTGATCTCTCTTCCTCAAAATACAGAGTCTTTGAGTATTTCTAAAGCAAAAGTGGAGATCTTAATTAAACCAAGGCAATGAAAGGTTATTAAGGTAGGCAGGAATGTGGATTTGAAGTTACAATCAAATTAGCCAACGTCTTACGAAATGGCAAAGCAGGCTCCTTGTTTGTATGACATACTGCACATACCCTTTAGAACACTACTTCCAAAAAATTATTTTTTTGTAATGATAAAATGGAGTTACTCCATTGGATGGGCAAGCGAAAGAAAATTGCATGTCTTTTCAAATGTTGCTAAACAAGTTCTGACTTTACCTGTTATGCCCTTATGTGTTAGCTACGTAAGCCTGACTTGCGAGGCAGGCTAAACAATACTTTATTAGCTATACCCGCCAGCACATGCCCTTGGATTTGTGGGCAATGAAATGCTGTTTGAATTGTACTGTAACTTGAATCATATCATGGGATATTGAATCAGCTTCAGTCGCCATTTTCATCCAGATCAATTAAGGTTTTCTGGCCAATATTAATACTTCAAACAACACCATCAGCGGATTATCAGGTCATTAACTCCATGTTGTTTGTCGGAGCTACCTGTGTGTGAATGGACTGTCCCAGTTTCCTATATCATGACAGACACCATCCTTCTCAAGTCTTTTCCCAAAAGTTTCAGTGATCACAGCTAGATCACCACATCAACACGTAAGTATATAAAAAGGCAAGTTGCCATACAGCCAGAGGACTGCTCGCTCATTGGAGATAGAGACGACTGGTGATAGTTTAACCCAAGAGTCACAACACCTTGGGTGAGGGGTGAGGTCAATACTTCCATGGTGCCCTGAGCTGGTACAAGAACTAAACCCACTCTGTTGTTTTCTTTATCAATACGTAAATGTTCCTCCTAGAGTAGGAGCAAAACTTGACCTTCTCTTGGGTAACAAGACTGGGCAAGTGACTGAAGATTAGTAGAGGAAAGCTTCAGGTCTAATGATCATAATTCTATTAATTTTAAAATAGTTATAGAAAGCGATAAGCCTTCCACAAAAGTTAAAATTTTTAATTGGACTAAGGCAAATTTTAATGGTATGAAACATGAGCTTTCAGAAGTTGAAAGTAGATTGTTTGCATGTAAAGGGGCACCTGATAAGTGGGAGACTTTCGAAAGTGTGATAATGAGAATTCAGTGTCATTATGTTCGTGTAGAGTGAAAAGTAAGGCTGGTAGGAATAGGGAGCAATCGATGAATAAAGATAGCGAGGTTCCAGTCAAGAATAAAAAAGAATCATATATTAGGTATAGACAACTGGATTCAAATGAATCTCTTGAACAAGACAAGTGGGTAGGTGCATTCTTAAGAGGGAGATCAGGAAGGCAAAAAGGGGATATGAGATACTTTTGCCAGATAATCCAAAGAGATTCGACAAGTACATTAAGAGCAAGAGAAAAATTTGTGAAACAGTCGGGCCCTTGTAAGATCAAAGAGGTTACCTTTGTGTTGAGCCTCAGATGGGAGAGGTATTACTTTTTTACACTGGAGAAAGAAATGGAGGATACAGAATGCAAGGTAATAAATACTGACGTTTTGAAAACAGTTCACATTACAGAAGTGGAAGTGCTAGAAGTCTTAGAAAATATAAAGGTGAATAAATCTCCCGAACCTGATCTCGTGTATCCCAGGATGTTGTGGTAAGTTAGGGAGGAAATTGCGGGGCCCCTTGCAGATATATCTGTGTCATCTATAACTACGGGTGAGGTGCTGGAGAACTGGAGAGTGGCTGCTGTTGTGCCTTTGTTTAAGAAAGGCCATAAGGAGACGCAGCAGAATGACAGACCTGTGGGTCTGATTTGGTGATGGCTAAGTTAGAATCATAGAATCCCTACAGTGCGGAAGCAGGCCATTCAGCCCACTGAGTTCACACTGACCTTCCGAACAGCATACCACCCAGACACCCTACCCCCACCGCCCAACCCTGAACACTCTATCCTTACAACCCTGCATTTCCTATGGCTAATCCACCTAGCCTGCACATCCCTCAACACTGATGGACAATTTAGCATGGCCAATCCACCTCACCTGCACATCTTTGGACTGTGAGGAAACTGGAGCACCCGGAGGAAACCCACACAAACACGGGGAGAATGTGCAAACTCCACACAGACAGTTGCCTGAAGGTGGAATCGAACCCGGGTCCCTGGCGCTGTGAGGCAGCAGGGCTAACCATGGACTGAATCAAATAGGCTGAAGACTGGCATCAATGATGTTGGCAACATCTGAGGTAGCCCAAGATGGATTATATGCTCAGCACCACTGTCTAAACATCGTTGTAATTGGTTCAGACTCATCTTTTCGGCTGATGTAGTTGGCTTCCCCTTCACAGAGGATGGGGATATTTGTGGAGTCTCTTCCTCCAATGAGTTTAATTGTCCAGCAAGATTGATGATGTGATGTGGCAGAACTGCAGAACACAGATTTGATCTGCATGTTGTGGAATTGCTTAGCCTTATCACTTGTCACTGCCCAGGATGTTTGGCCAGCAAGGTGTCCTGTTTAACAGCTTCACCAGGTTGGCAGCTCATTTTCGGGTTTGCCTAGCAATGCTCTGGATATGCTTTCCTGCAGGTATCAGTGAACCAAGGTTAATTCTGGCTGAATCGAGTTCTGCTGCAGCTGGTGGCCAACATCACCTCATGGATATCCAGTCCTGAGTTGCTATATCTGTTGAAATCTCCTGGTGGGACAGGGCATACTTAACTATGGTGATGCTGTTGTATCGGACATTGTGAATATGACTGTGTCAGGCTTTTGCTGGAGGTATGGTTAGTAAGTTTGCAGATGACACCAAAATTGGAGGTGTGGTGGACAGCGAAGAAGGTTATCTTAGAGTACAACAGGATCTTGATCAGATGGGCCACTGGGCCGAGGAGTGGCAGATGTAATTTACTTTAGATAAATGTGAGGAGCTGCATTTGGGAAAGGTAAATCAGGGCAGGACTTATACACTTAAGGTCCTGGGGAGTGTTGCTGAACAAAGAGACCTTGGAGTGCAAGTTCAGTTTCTTGAAAGTGGAGTCGCAGGTAGACACGATAGTGAAGGTGGTGTTTGGTACGCTTGCCTTTATTGGTCAGTGCACTGAGTGTAGGAGTTGGGAGGTCATGTTGCAGCTGTACAGGACATTGGTTAAGCCACTACTGGAATACTCCATGCAATTTAATGGTACATTAACAACATTTAAAAGGCATCTGAATGGGTGTATGAATAGGAGGGGTTTAGAGGGATATGGACCAAATGCTGGCAAATGGGACTCGATTAATTTAGGGTGCCCGGTCGGCATGGATGAGTTGGACCAGAGTCTGTTTTCGTGCTGTACAACTCTATGACTCACCAAATTTTGGCTCTATCCCCAGAAGGAAGGAGGACTTTGCAATATCGACAGGGCTGCGTTTGCCATCATCATTTCTGATGCCTGGGTCAATACCAAGTGGCGTGGACAGTTTCATTCCTTTGACTTTTTAACCACAGCATCTTTCTAGGCTATTTCGGGCAGTTACAAATCAGGCATATTGCTGTGGGCCTGGAGTCATATGACCAGGTAAGGACAACAGTTTTCCTCTCAAGTCTAGTGTATTTGTTCGAGGTTATTCTGAAAGATAGGATTTATATGCATTTAGAGAGGCAAGGAATGAAAAGGGATAGACAGCATGGTTTTGTGGAGAGAAATCGTGTCTCACAAACTTTATTGGAGTATTTTGAGGAAGTAACCAAGAAGATTGATGAGGGCAGAGAGGTAGATGTTGTTTACTTGGACTTTAGTAAGACCTTTGACAAGGTTCTGCATGGTAAACTAATTAGTAAAGTTAGATCCCGCAGGATTCTGGTCATCCTGTTATAGGACGGATATTATTAAATTGGAGAGGGTTCAGAAAAGATTTACTAGGACGTTGCCAGGGGTTTGAGTTATAAAAAAAATGCTGGATAGGCTGGGACTTTTTTGACTAGAGCGTACGAGGTTGCGGGGTGACCTTATAGAGGTTTATAAAATCATGAGGGGCATAGGTAAGGTAAATAGCAAAGGTCTTTTCCCTAGGTGGGGGAGTTCATATTTTTAAGCATATTTTTAAGGTGAGAGGAGAAAGATTTAAAAAGAACATGAGGGGTAATGTTTTTTTACACAGAGGGTGTTTCGTGTGTGGAATGAACTGTCAGGTGAACTGGTGGATGCAGATAGAGTTATAATGTTTAAAAGACATTTGGATAAGTTCATGAATAGGAAAGGTTTGGAGGGATATGGGCTAAATGTAGGCAAATGGGACTAGTTTAGTTTGCGAACATGGTTGGCATAGAGTGGTTGGACCGAAGGGTCTGTTTCTGTACTTTATCAGCAGAATATACGCAATTAATTGTTACCTTATTTTATTGACTTTTTAATATATTCATTCACAGGAAATGGGTTTCGCTTGTTCAGTCAAATTTTATTGCATAACCTCTAATTGCCCTGGATTAGGTGGTGGTCAGGCACCTTGTTGAATCGCTACAGTCCATGTGGTTTACGTAGCCCAGAGAGCTGCTAAGAAACTAATCCCTAGATCCTAACCCAGTAGCAGTAAAGGAATGGTGTCATTGTTCCCAGTCAAGATGGTGAGTGTCTTGGAGGGAAACTTGTCGGGGATGATGCTCCCATGCATCTGCTGCCCTCTTTCTTTGAGGTGGTAGAAATTATGCGTTTGGGAGACGCTGTCAGAGGAGGCTAGGCGAGTTGTTGCGGTGCATCTTGTAACTAATACACACTGTTGTCACTGTGTATCAGAAGTGGAGGGAATTAATGCAGAAAGTGGTGGATGGGGTGCCAGTCAAATGGGCTGCTTTGTCCTGGATGGTGTCAAGCTCCTTGAGTGTTGTTGGAGCTGCCTCCATCCAGGAAATGGGGAGCATTCCGTCACACTCCTGACTCGTGCCTTGTAGATAGCGGACCAACTTTAGGGAGTCAGGAGGTGAGTTACTCACCTCGGAATTCCCACTGTCTGACCTGCTTTTATAATTATATGATTGCATAACCTCTATAATTGTGATATTTACCACCAATAAAAATCACCACCTTGAAGAATAAATGTCTGCTTAAATACTTCTAACTATACTATAGTAAGAATAGAGCACAGTGTTAAGAGTAGGGTAGGATATACAATCAGGGTACAAAATACTTTACCATGTTCATATGGGGAGAATGTTCCAGCATCAATATTAATGTACGGGTCGATTTTGATTGAGGTGACATGTAGCCCACAAGACTTCAGGATGGTTCCAATGCTGCTGGCAATTATACCTTTTCCAATCCCCGATATCACGCCACCAGTCACCAAAATGTACTTCATTTGTCTTTTGGTCTCTAGACAGCGCACAAAAACAAAGAACAACATTAAGTTCTCAGATCTTAGCGAAATTCAACACACAACAATAATCAGTGTTATTTTCAGTTCTAGCTCTGTGGAGGATGTGCAATGAAGGTCCACCAGACTGATTCCTGGGATGGCAGGACTGATGTATGATGAGAAATTGGATCGGTTAGGACTACATTCACCGGAGTTTAGTAAAAAAAAGGAGGGGTGTTCTCTATAAAATTCCAACAGGACTAAACAAGGTAAATGCAGAAAGGATGTTCCTGATGACCAGGGAGTCCAGAACCCAGGATCACAGTGTAAGGACATGGCATGGGCGATTTCAGACTGAGACGACGATATATTTCTTCATGCAAACAATGGTCAGCCTGTGGAATTCTCTGCCATAGGAAGCAGTTGAAGCCAAAACACTCAATATTTTCAAGAAAGAGTTAGATATTGTGCTCAGGGCTAAAACGATCAAGGACATTGGGTGAAGGTGGGAACAGAATACTGGTTTGAACATCATATTGAATGGCGGATCAGACTCATAGTGCTGAAGGGCCTACTCCTGCTCCTTTGTTCTATGTTTCTGAATCATTCTCACCTTATATTTATAGAAGGAACAAAAAAAAACTTGCTGCATTGCAATAGCACCAAAATAGATTTCAATCTAAATTTTCCTTTAAGTCTGCTACACATTTCAGACCCGAACCCTCAAAATTACAGGTTTCTCACAAACTAATGGATGATTTAGATGCTCAGGTAAAAAGGAAAACATGCAAAATGTTGACTGCTGCTCAGTTTCTGTCATTATTACAAGTAGTTTAATTTTGAGTACATGATCTAAGCTGATATTTCAGTGCAGCTCTGAAAAAATGCCAGTTTTCTGATAAGACCGTAAGTTACAGAAGCACAAGTGGGAGTAGGGCATTTGGATCTTTGAGCCCGTTTGAGACTTGATGAGCTCAAAGCTAAATCTCTATTTTCCTGGCTATATCCTTTGACGTGCTGATGAAATCTTAAAGCAAGGACCTCACCCTCACTCTCGGATGCAGGTACATGATCTCACGGTACTCTTCGGATAAGATCAAGGAGGCTCTCCTGGCATTAGTTAATTCGCCACAAAAGCAGATTACCTGGTCATTCATTCACGGTTGTTTGTGGAGCTTGCTGTGTAACTAGTGACTTCCTTGTTTTCTTTTAGTGCAACCGTAACCTAATTTCTCAAGTCTTTCTGCGGCTGTGAAGTACTTTGGAGGTGCTCAACAAGAACAATTATTATCCTGATTGGAATGTGTTAAGCAAGAAAATGTCTTTGAAAAATGCTAAACATGCAACAATCAAATTATTTCAAGTGTGCAAAATTTGGTGTTAAAATTTCCAATTTTCCCTCCTCCCCCCTGCAAGATACTGACTTATATTCGTACAGCACCTTTAGTGTTGTAAAATAAAGACAAAAACGAGTCATATAAGGAGGTATAAGAGCAGGTGAGCAAAAGCTTGGTCAGATGTATGTTTTATGGAGAGACTTTCTGGAAACTGGGAGCCAGGGAGGCTTAGAGAAGGATTTCAGAACTTACGGCCCAGATATGTGATAGCATAGTTGCTAATGGTTCGATTTAACCAATGAGAGTGAGAGTTATATGGCATGGAAATAGACCCTTGAGTCCAACTTTACCGCTCTGACAAAATATCCTAAATTAATCTATTTGCCAGCATTTGGCCCATATCCATCTAAACCCTTCCTATTCACACAGCCATCCGGATGTCTTTTCAATGCTATAAATGTAATCACCTACACCACCTCTGGCAGGTCATTCCATATGCACCACCTCTGCATGAAAAAGTTGCCCCTCAGGTATCTTTAAAATCTTTCACTGTCACCTTAAACCCACGTCCTCTAGTTTTAGACTCCCCTATCCCGGGGTAAAAAAAGAGACCTTGGTATACACCCTATCCATGCTCCTCATGCTTTAAAAAGCCTCTATAAGGTTATCCCCTCAATCTCTGATGCTGTAGGGATAAAAGCCCCAGTCTATTCAGCCCCTCCCTAAAACTCAAACCTTCCAATCCCAGCAACATCCTTGTAAGTAACCAAAAATATTGATGAACGACCAGCAGTAGACATTGTTAACTTGGACTTTAGTAAAGCTTTTGACAAGGTTCCGCATGGTAGACTGATTAAATCGCATGGGATTCACAGTGAGCTTGCCAATTGGATATTAAATTGGCTTTATGGTAGGAAACAGAGGATGGCAGTGGAAGGTTATTTTAAAGACTGGAGGCCTGTGGCCAGCGGTGTTCCATAGGGATCAGTACTGGGTCCACTTTTATTTGTCATTTATTTAAAAGATTTGGGTGAGAATGTAGGAGGTGTGGTTAGTAAATTGCGGATTACACCGAAATTATTGGTATCGTAGACAGTGTAAGTTTTCTAAGATTACAGGAATCTTGATCAGTTGGGTCAATGGGCTGAGGAGTGGCAGATGGAGTTTAATTTGGACAAATGCAAGGTATTGCATTTTGGTAAAAAATACAAGGGCAAAACGGATACCATTAACGGTAGGGCCCTGGGTAATGTTGTAGAACAGAGATGCCTCGAGATTCAGTTACATAATTGTTTTTTTTCATAGAATGCCTACAGTGTGGAAGCAAGCCATTCGGCCCATCAAGTCCACATTGACCCTCCAAACAGCATCCCACCCAGACCCACCACTTACCCCATCCCTGCATTTCCCACTCTAGACACTTTGGACGATTTAGCATGGCCAATCCACCAAACCTGCACATCTCTGGACTGCGGGAGGAAACCAGAGTACCTGGGGGAAACCCACGCAGACACGGGGAGAATGTGCAAACTCCACACAGTCACCTGAGGCCGGATTCGAACCTGGGTCCCTGGTGCTGTGAGGCAGCAGTGCTAACCACTGAGGGGAAGACTGGGTGGTTAAGAAGGCGTTTAGCACGCTTGCCTTCATTGCTCAGACCTTTGAGTATAGGAGTTGGGACGTCATGTTGAGGTTGTACAGAAAGTTGGTGAGGCCTTTTCTAGAGTACTGTGTGCACATCTGGTCACACCGTTATAGGAAGGATATTATTAAACTGGAGAAGGTTCAGAAATGATGCTGCTTGGCCTGCTGTGTTCATCCAGCCCTGCACCTTGTTGTCTAAGGTTCAGAAAAGATTTACCAAGATGTTGCCAGGAATGGAGGGTTTGAGTTATAAAGAGAGGTTGGGTAGGCTGGGACTTTTCCCTTGGAGCGTAGGAGGTTGAAGGGTGATCTTATGGAGGTTTACAAAATCATAAGGGGCTTAGATAAGGTGTATAGCAAAGGCTTTTTTCCCTAAGGTGGGGAATGTTCAAAATTAGGGGGCACATTTTTAAGGTGGGAGGAGAAAGATTTGAAAAGGACATGAGGGCAACTTCTTTTTTAAACAGAGTGGCCAGTATGTGGAATGAACTGCCAGAGAAACTGGTGGATGCAGATATAGTTAGAACGGTTATAAGACATCTGGATAAGTACATGAATAGGAAAAGTTAGAACGGATAATGGGCTAAATGCAGGCAGGTGGGACTAGTTTAGATCAGGAATATGGTCGGTGTGGACTAGTTGGTCCGAAGGTCTATTTCCATACTGTATGATTCTATGACCCAATAAATCTTTTCTGAACCCTTTCAAGTTTAACAACATCCTTCCTATAGCACTAAAGCCAAAATTGCATGCAGTATTCTAAATGTCCTGTACTGCAGCAACATGACATCCCAACTCCTTCACCCAATGCACTAATCAATAAAGCCAAGCGTACCAAATTAAAACAGAACATTTTCAAGAGGCTGGCATTGGAGGACTATGGACATATTGGAGGATTGTAGGCAGGAGTACAATAATGATGGAGCGAGGGGGAAGGCTTTGGAAGGTTCAAAAAACAATGGTCAGAATTTTAAAGTAAGAGGTGTACAGACAAGAAGCAAGTCTATCTCTATGATGTTTACTCCTATGCATTCAATAGAGTTTTGATCTAGAAATAGAATGATTCATCAATTTTCTCTTCTTCAATCAATGAGTGTGGTGACCAGAAACATGTTACTTTGGAGCTGGGATCAAATCTGCCAACTTACTGCGATGCATTACTGAGACAGATCAATGGTCACGATAATGGGATGATCAAATTTTGCACGCTGCTGCAGTACAGTATCAATTCCAGAAAAAAAACATGTTTTGCATTGGATTATTTCAAGCCACTGAGTAACCTTTACTGACATGCCAACACTGGCCTAGCCAGTGACACACAAATATCACGAGTGAATGAAAAAAAGTAGATGATAAAATAAAGGGTAAATGCAAAGGTGCGCCAAATTAAGGCAGGTTAATTTAAGATGTACAAATACCGAATGTGTCTTAATTTGTTTTCACAAAATCCAGCTGGAAGACAGTTTACAATCACCACCCAGTTGGTGAACCAGTTATTTGACTGACAAATTACAATGTTTCAATGGAAAACATCCCTAAAACCACCCTGAAATCAGCAGGCTACTGCCCACCAAAACTGTCCTGAAATCACCTAACATCCCCTAAATCACCCTGAAATCACCTGGAATCCCACTAAAAACACTGCGAACACCAGGCATCCACTAAAATCATCCTGAGATCATCAAGCATCCCTAAAATCATCCCAAACTCACTAGGCATTCAACAAAATCTCTTGGAAGTCAACAGGCACACACTAAAATCACCCTGAAATCACCAGGCACATACTAAAATCATCCCATAATTACCTGGAATCCCAGTAGAATCATCCTAAAATCACCAGGCATTGGCTAAAATCAGCCTGAAATGACCTGGAATCCCTGTGAAATCACCCCGAAATCACCAGGCATTGAATAAAATCAGCCTGAAATGACCTGGCATCCCAGTAAAATCACCCTGAAATCACCAGGCATTGGATAAAATCAGCCTGAAATGACCTGGAATCCCTGTGAAATCACCCTGAAATCACCAGGCACTCACTAAAACCGTCCTGAATGAACGTGTACTCCCCCCAAAATCATCAGGGACCCCGCCAAAACCACCGAGAAATCTATAAGATCACCCTAGGATCCATGCCCCAAACGAGCGGGGGGATCCCGAAAGAGAATTCAGCAGGTTGCAGCCCAGCAAAGTGACCAGGGGCCGGGCATGAGGCTGAGCCTGGGATTTTCCTACAAAACCCTGCCCCAGTCTCAGGCGGCAGAAGCTGCCTTCTGATAATAATAATAATAATAAAAGAAAAAGAAGCGGGACTTCCTTCCATTGCAGCGAGGCCTCGCTGTTGCAAAAGAGAAACAAAAAGTCCGGGTTTAGCATGCTGTTTCTTTTTTTCCCCAAAAGAAGGGAAAAGGGAAAAGAGAAATGCAGTCGGAGCCCCCGCCAGCACTCACCGCCCTGCACCCGGTTGCAATGAGTGAGCCGCAGCCTCTGGAAATTGCGGAGAATTCTCCCTGAAACTGGCAACATCAGTTGGCAACACTCACCAAACACACGTGTGAGCAAGCTCCGGAGCTCCTGTTTCAGAGCAGGCCCTCAATGCAACTCACGATCCCAGACAGAGAGAGAGAAAGAGGCTCCTAGTGGTTGGCTTTGTGCCTGCTGCTTTGTCTCTGGGTTTTCGCTCATTAGCTGCAAAAACTCCAAAACAGGCAACTTCTCGATCCTAAAACATGCTGCCCAGGGCCACAGGGCTGAAAGAAAGGACACAAAAAGTCTGCAAGCAAATAAAACAAGGAACTCCGGATGCTGGAAATCCTAAACAAAAAAAAAACAGAGTGCTGGAGAAACTCAGCAAGTGTGGCAGCAGCTGTGGAGAGAAGTCAGAATTAACATTTAGGGTCCAATGCACAGAGAGGTGTGTAGAGGCACCTTCTGAGGAAGACCTGAAATTTTAACTCGGAGCAACCAGCATCTGTGGAGAGAAATGAGAGCTTATATTTCTGCTAAACCTGCTGAACTTTTCCAGCAAAATTTTCTGAAGAAGGGTCCAGACCCGAAATGTTCCTGCTCCTCTGATGCTGCTTGGCCTGCTGTGTTCATCCAGCTCTCCACCTTGTTATCTCAGATTCTCCAACATCGGCAGATCCTACTATCTCTGAGCTTTTCTGGCAATTTCTGTTTTTGTTTCTGATTTACAGCTTCCACAGTTCTTTCGGTTTTCACAAAGTTACTGGAGAAAATCAGCAGGTCTGGCAGCATCTGTGGAGAGAGAAACAGAGTTAATGTTTCAAGTCCAGTGACCATTCTAGAACTCTGCTTTCTCTCCACATGTGCTGCCAGACCTGCTGAGTGCTACCAGAATCTGTGCAGAGACACTCAGTCAAGTTTGAGACTCCAAAGACCCTTTTCCGCATCATTTCAATTAAACACTTCAGAATGTAGCCAAGCCAAAAGCTTACTTAAAATCCCTAAAACAGGGGTCACAGTTGAAGGATATAAGTGAGGCCATTTCAGACTGAGATGAAGAGAAATTTCTTCACCCAGAGAGTGGTGAGCCTGTGGAATTCTCTGTCACAGAAAGGGGTTGAGGCCAAAACATTGAATGTTTTAAGAAGGTGTTAAATATAGTTCTTAGGGCTAAAGGGATTAAAGGATGAGGGGAGAAAGTGGAAACAATGTACTGAGTTTGATGATCAGACATGATCATATTGAATGGCA
Organism: Rhincodon typus; assembly: GCF_021869965.1. Taxonomy (NCBI): domain Eukaryota; kingdom Metazoa; phylum Chordata; class Chondrichthyes; order Orectolobiformes; family Rhincodontidae; genus Rhincodon; species Rhincodon typus. Next base: position 5,255,282 of record NC_063358.1, read on the forward strand.
GAACAGGCTGAAAGGGCCGAATGGCCTACTCCTGCTCCTATTTTCTATGTTTCCGAACTGTACTGTAGAAATACTCCTTAGAAAACACCTTCCAAACCCATGACCATGAAGGACAAGGGCAGCAGATACATGGGAACACCACCCCCTGCAAGTTCCCCTCCAAGCCACTCACCATCCTGACTTGGAAATATATTGCTGTTCCTTCCCTGTCGCTGGGTCAAAATCCTGGAATTCCCTCCCT
>NC_063358.1:5255922-5304988 GCF_021869965.1 Rhincodon typus
CCTGGCCTGCTGTGTTCCTCCAGCTCCACACTGTGTTATCTAGGAGTTTTATTTGTCATATATTTGTCATTTGGATGTTAATGATTTCCATGTTTTCAGTGTATATACCATTAAAAATAACTACAATTAGTTGCCTAATTGTTTATCAATCAACTTTATCAATTAATACACATTGATATAACAGGCCCAGGACTGTTATGGGGAGCAAAGCAACCTGACAGGACATAATGCTGCTACACCATCCCAATGTGGGTCAGGTAGAACATATGATGAAAAATACCTCTTCAATGTTGACTCACAGTGAAGAAAATTATTGCCACTACATTTTCATCCTGTGAATTCTGAATAGATCACATCCCTGTACCTGCTGCAACTCATCAATATTTAGGCTTTAAAGTTTTTGAGAAGATTTGTAGCTTAGGTTCTGGATGAGGTTGTAGATATGCTCGCTGAGCCGATGTGTTTGGTTGCAAACGTTTGGTCACCCTGCTGGGTAACATCGTCAGTGCGCCTCCAGTGAAGCGTCGGTGTTCTGTCCTGCTTGTTATTTCAATGCCTCGGTTTGCTGGGGTGGTTGGCATCACTTTAGGCTCTGTTTTTCAGTGGTTTGTATACAGGATGATGAAACATCAGCAATCAAACACACTGGCTCGGTGAGCAAGTCTACAACCTCAATGTTTATGCTTCAACCGTGAAGGCTACTCCAGCTGATAAAAGATAGGTTCGACACAGATCTCCATGACTCATCCAAAATGCTCCTTGCAAGGACAAAACTGTTTCCTCGGTGGAAAGGAGTGCTTGGAAAACATGGAGTTGGAAACTGAATATAAAAAGGCAACTGCTGTTGAAACTCTGTACAGAAAAGGAACTGCCCGGTCCTCACACCTTTCAACTAAAAGACACCTTCACGATGCAAACCCACTCTAAACACTAGAATTTGATAGACTACATCTTGGTACACAGGTGTGACTATAGTTTGTCTTATATACTGGTCTCATCTCCAATGCTGACTGTCATAGAGTCAGAAGTCATGTGACACCATATCATGGTCCAACAGGTTTATTTGAAGTCACAAGCTTTTGGAGCACTGCTCCTTCATCAGGTGAAGTGGAGAGAGGCAGACAGGCACAGAATTTATAGGTGGAGAGATCATTGCTTTCCTTCATTAAAATGCACATTTAAGACTCATCTTATTATCGTCTCATTAATATTATTACCACCTCTTCGACCAGTTTTTGTGCCTCCTGTTCTCACATCTCTTTGTGTGGATCACTGCCATATCTTGTTCTGTCATGCACTTGTGAAGTGTCTTGGGAGCGTGTTATTACATTAGGGAGACGGTGGCATAGTGGTAATGTTATGGGGCTTGACATCTAGAACCCCAGGTTAATGTTCTGAAGGTATGGGTTTGATTCTTGTCAATGTAGATGGTGAAATCTGAATTCAGTGAAAATTTGGATTTATAAGGTAGCCTGATGATAGCCCCGTAACCACTGCTAATTGTGTAAAAACCCATCTGGTTCACTAATGTCCTTTAGGGAAGGAAACTGCCATCCTTACCTGGCCTGGTCTACATGTGACTTCACAGTCTCAGCAATGTGGTTGAGTCTTAACTGCCAACTGGGCAATTAGGGACGGACTATAAATGCTGGCCTAGCCAGTGATATCTATATCCCATGAATGAATAAAAATTAATTAAAGGCACTATCTAGATATCAATTGTTGCTGTAGTTTGCCATGGATAACAACCTACAGTGCCCTGCATCTCCCATTGAGCACCCTTATCAATGCAAAAGTACCTTTTGATTCATTAGCCCAAACAATTAAGGCCAAAGACAAATACAATACGATGTGCATGTGACTGGCATAAGTTTGTTTTGATAACTTCCCCAACTTCTGTGAAACATGTGAGTTTGTAGTTGGAGAATAAAACTGAAGTCTTTGTTCATGTGACTAAGATAACCGAACTCAACTGTAATGTTCACTTTTCTCATATGTTTCCTAAGATCATCATTGGAGACAGCTGTGTAATTGGAAAAATAAATTGGGAACACTACAGCCACATTCTGGTTAGATGCTGATGCAACATTAAACTGTTCCTGTCAAATGAAGGTTACTATGCACATAATAACAAATCATCAGAAGAAAAAGCTTTAATTGCATGTCACAATAATCACGGGAATTCTGTTGCAAAAGAATTCCAATGATTAGCAATGCGTCCTTTTAGGAAACCAAAAGGAAGCACATTATTTTGAGATTAAAATTTGCTTCCACCTCTCCTAAATTTTATGATATGTGAGTTTATGTCACGGTAACCTGGCAGTCGTTAAATTCAAAATAATCATGTGACATTCCTAATAGAGTCATTGAGTCATACAATCATAGAGTCATTCAGCATGGAACCAGGCCCTTCGTCCATGCCAACAAGGTTTCCAAAACTGAACTGATCCCATTTGTCTGAATTCTGAGGAAGGGTCACTTGACCCGACACATTAACTCTGATTTCTCTCCACAGATGGTGCCAGACCTACTGAGCTTTTCCAGCAATTTCTATTTTTGTCCCCCATTTGCCTGGGTTTGACTCATATCCATGGGATTCAGGGAAATTTGGCTGACTGGATACAAAACTGGTTGTCCAATAGAAGGCAGAGGGTGGTAGTAGATGGAAAGTATTCAGGCTGGAGCTTGGTGACCAGTGGTGTTCCACAGGGATCTGTTCTGGGACCTCTGCTTTTGTGATCTTTATAAATGATTTGAATAAGGAAGTGGAAGGGTGGGTTAGTAAGTTTCCCGATGACATGAAGGTTGGTGGAGTTGTGGATAGCGTGGAGGGCTGTTGTAGGTTGCAACGGGACATTGACAGGATGCAGAGCTGGGCAAAGAAGTGGCAGTTGGAATTCAACCCAGAAAAGTGTGAAGTGATTCATTTTGGAAGGTCGAATTTGAATGCAGAATACAGGGTTAATGGCAGGATTCTTGGCAGAGTGGAGGAGCAGAGGGATCTTGGAGTCCACGTCCATAGATCCCTCAAAGTTGCTACCCAAGTTGATAGGGTTGTAAAGAAGGCGTATGGTGTGTTGGCTTTCATTGACAGGGAAATTGAGTTTAAGAGCCGTGAGGTTATACTGCAGCTCTATAAAACCCTGGTTAGACCACACTTGGAATATTGTGCTCAGTTCTGATCGCCTCATTATAGGAAAGATGTGGAAGCTTTAGAGAGGGTGCAGAGGAGATTCACCAGGGTGCTGCCTGGACAGGGGAGCAGGTCTTATGAGGAAAGGTTGAGGGAGCTAGGCCTTTTTTCATTGAAGAAGGATGAGAGGTGACTTGATAGAGGTGTACAAGATAATCAGAGGCATAGATAGAGTGGATAGTCAGAGACATTTTCACAGGGCAGAAATGACTATTACGAGGGGGCATGATTTTATGGTGATTGGAGGAAGGAAAAGGGGAGATGTCAGAGGTAGGTTCTTTACTCAGAGAGTGGTGGGTGCGTGTGGAATGCACTGCTGGCGGTGGTAGTGGAGTCAGATACTTTAGAGACTTTTAAGCAACTCTTGGATAGGCACATGGATGATAGTAAAATGTAGGGTATGCAGGGTGGGTTGATCTTAGTAGAATAATAGGTCGGCACAACATGGTGGGCCAAAGGGCCTGTACTGTGCTGTACTGTTCCATGTTCTATGTTCAACCTTTCCTATGCATGTACCCGTCCAAATGACATTTACATACTGTAATTGTAACCACCTCTACCACTTCCTCTGGCAGCTTGTTCCATACACATACCACTCCCTGTTTGAAAATGTTGCTCTTCAGGCCCCTTTTAAATCTTTCCCCTCTCAGCTTAAACCTATTCCCTCTAGTTTTGAACTCCTCTACCTGAGGGAAAAGACCTTGGCTATTCACCTTATCTATGTCTGTCCTGATTTTATAATCCTCTATAAGGTCACCCCTCAGCCTCCTACGCTTCAGTGAAATAAAGTCCGAACCTCTCCTTTTAATTCAAACCTTCCAGTCTCAGTGACATCCTTGTGAATATTTTTCACACCCTTTCCAGTTTAATTACATCCTTTTGACTGATGTGCAAACAAATGATTTGTTAGATATAATGTGCATTTTATCCAGACAGAGATGTGCTTGTAGCTAGGTGCTCCCTAACTCATTAATTGTAGTCAGGCTGTTGGGCAGCTGTCATGGTGAACATGAACATGGGTCCAGCATTTTTATCTTGCAAATTCTATAATGAGCGCAATTAGAGAGAGAGGGAGTGAGAGAAACAATACCTGTTAATATTGATTGGAATAGTTTGTTTGCAGGTACAGGGACCTCTGGCAAGTGGGGGGCCTTTAAAAGTGTGATAGCTAGAGTCCAAGATCTTTATGTTCCTGTGAGGGTGAAGGGCAAGGTTGGCAGGATTATGGAACCCTAGATGACAAGAGATATTGAGGCTTTGACATGAAAAAAGAAGGAGGCATGTCTCAGGTACAGGCAGCTGGGATCAAAGGAATCCTTAGAGATATCTAGGGGATACAGGAGTTTACTGAAGAAGGAAATCAGGAGGGTGAATAGGGACCATGAGATAGCTTTGGCTAAGAAGATTAGGGTGGATCCAAAGAGATTCTTTAATTATGTTAAAGGAAAAAAAAAACTAGATTAGAGAATAGGACCCCTTGAGGACCAAAGTGGACATGTATGTATGGAACTGCAGGACATGGGTGAGGTCCTCAATGAATATTTCTCCTCTGTGTTAAGGGTGGAAAAAGACATGAAAACTTGGGAACTTGGGGAAGTTAATGGAGATATTTTGGGGACAGTCCATATCACAGTAGAGGAAGTTTTGGAAGTATTAGAAAGTACGAGGGTGGATAAATCTCCTGGTCCTAACCAGATATATCCAAGAACCCGCAAGAGGCTAGGGAAGAAATTGTGGGGGCCCTGGCTGATATATTTGCATCATTGATAGCCACGGATGAAGTTCCGGAAGACTGGAGGGTGCATTTATTCAAGAAGGGCTCCAAGAAAAACCTGGGAATTATAGGCCAGTAGGCTTAACATCCGTGGTAGGTAAGTTACTTGAGAAAATTCTGAGGGATAAGATATACACGCATTTGGAAAGACAGGGTTTGATAAGGAGTAGTCAGCATGACTTTGTGTCTGGGAGATCATGCCTCTCATATTTGTAGAGTTCTTTGATGAAGTGACCAGGAAGTTTGATGAGGGCAGGGCAGTAGACGTAATCTATATAGACTTCAGTAAGGCCTTTGGTAAGGTTCCACATAGTAGGCTGCTCTGGAAGGTTAGATCACATGGAATCCAGGGAGAGCTGGCAAATTGGACACTCAATTGGCTTGATGGTAGGAAGCAGAGAGTAATACTGGAAGGATGCTTGTCTGACTGGAGGCCTGTGACAAGTGATGTGCCTCATGGATCGGTGCTGGGCCCATTGCTGTTTGTTATCTATTTCGGTTGATTGGATGAGAAAATACAAGGCATGATTAATAAGTTTGTGAATGACACTAAAATTGGTGCTATCATGGACAGTGAGGAAGGTTATTAGAAATTGCAGCAGGATCTTGATCAGCTGGGGAAGTGGGCCAAGAAATGTCAAATGGAGTTTAATATAGACAAGTGTGAGGTGTTGCGCTTTGGAAAGTCAAATCAAGGTAGGATTTTCATGGTGAATTGTAGGACCTTAAGGAGTGTAGTGGGACAGAGGGACCTTAGAGTTCAGGTGCACGGTTCTCTGAAAGAGGAGTCACAGGTAGACAGGGCAGTGAAGAAAGCTTTTGGCACACTGGCCTTGATCAGTCAGGGTGCTGAGTATAGAAGTTGTAAAGCTATCATGCAGTTGTACATGACGTTGGTGAGGCCGCACTTGGAGTACTGTGTTCAGTTTTGGTCACCTTGCTATAGGAAGGATGTTACTAAACTGGAAAGAGTGCAGAAGAAATTTACAAGGATGTTGCCAGGGACTCAAGGGACTGAGTTATAGGGAGAGGCTGGACAAGCTAGGACTTTTTTCTTTAGAACGTAGGAGACTGAGGGAGGATCTTATAGAAGTGTATAAGATCATGACAGGCAAGGATAGGTTGAATGCACTCAGTCTTTTTCCCAGGGTTGGGGAATTGAGGACTAGAGGGCATCAGTTTAAGGTAAGAGGGGAAAGAATACATGGGAACCTGAGGGGCAATTTTTTTACACAGATGGTGGTACACATGTGGAATAAGATGCCAGTGAAAGTGGTTGAGGCAGGTACATTAACAACATCGAAACGGCATTTGGACAAATACATGGATAGGAAAGGTTTTGAAGATTATGGGCCAAGTGCAGGGAAATGCGATTAGCATGGATGGACATTTTGATCGGCACAGACAAGTTTGGGCCAAAGAGCCTGTCTCCATGCTGTAGGACTCTATGACTCTAATAGGGCAAAATTCTGTAGACCCATAGTATAGAATGTCTAATAATTTGTTGCCATGAATCTCACAGTCTTTGAAGTTTAATTTATTTTCATTCTAAATCAAGGCAGGACAAAAAGTGCTAGAGACCCACTTGATGAGAAATATAAGTTGCAAACAAAGTGGGCACAAAGTTGGCAGAGCAAAAACAACTTGGATTTGTGTAGCACCTCTGACATAGTAAAACATCCCAAAACACTTCACGGGAGCATAATCAAACAAAATTGGACACTGATCATAAATAACGATATTCGAACAGGTAATCAAAAAGTTTGAAAGGAAGAATCGGAGTTTGGGACATGGCACATTTTACAGGCCAGGAACTTCAGTGCTTAAGGCCTAGGCAGCCAAAGGCAAGAGCATGAATGGGGAAAGTGATTAAAATTAGGGATATATCAAAGTACAATCTGTTCTGATATAATAGAATAGTTCTGTTCTCATGTGATCTCGGGTTATAAGGGAATCATGCAATAGCTGTGCCATTTAAACTAATAGGGCCAGAATCGCATTATAGCCAATAAAGGTAAGGAAGGTTCACATTCTACAAATAGCGGTCTAAATCCTTCAATCGCGTTAAAATCAATTTGTATTGAAGAAACACGCGTTATAGCAGAACCGACTGTACAGTAATGGAGAAGTTGAAATATCAGCCATGACCTCATTGTTTGGCAGAACAGACTCAATGGGCCGAACAGCCTACTTCTGCTCTTACATCTCATGGTTTTAAGGACTTACATCATGGACAGTTATGAGGCTGGAGCAGGTTATTGAGATAGAAAAGGATGAGACCAGGGAGGGATTTGAAATCAAGAATGAGGGTTTCAAGACTCCACCACCTCCTGCATACTCCTGGCAGACATCCACGCCATTGAGAACAAAATGGATGAAATTAAAACTGGACTCACCTTCCAAAGAGAATTGAGGAACTGCCGTGTGCTCCGGTTCACAAAGACGTGCCTCACTTCTGCTTCACCTGACTGTGCCTTATAACCTGAGGGTTTCCCAATTCACCGAATGGACCGCATGGTGTCCTTGGGCAAGGCAAGGTGGGGGGCGGGATCTGCCTCCTAATCAACGCCTCCTGGTGCTCAGACATGGTGACCCTGGCAGGTCACTGCTCCCCTAAAATATTTAACAATGAAACACTGTCCATACTACCTGCTGCATGAGCTCATCTCCGCGATCCTGACAGCAGTCTACATCCCAGCCCATGCGGAAAACAGGAGTGCTTTTGATGAAGTATACAATACAACAGACAGTCTTGAGATGTAATATCCCAAAGCCTTGTTCATTGTGGCCAATTATTTCAACCAGGCCAACCTCAAGAATGTGTACCAAAATACCACCAACACATCTCCTGTCCCACCAGAGGTCCGAACATCCTTGACCATTGCTATGCAACCATCAAAAGATGCGTGTCGCTCCATCCCTGTCCTCGTTTTGGAAAGTCAGACCACAATGCTGTGCTCCTCCTCCCGGCTTACAAGCAGAAATTGAAGCGTGAGGACACAGTACAGAAAGTGTTGGTCTGAGGCAACTGAAGGGCTTCTATGGGACTGCTGAGGGTTGGTAGACTGGTCCATATTCGAAAACTGAGTAGCAAACCTAAACAAGTATGCCACTGCCATTGTAGACTTCATTAGTAAGTGTGTAGAGGACTGCATGCTGAAGAAGTTAAATTGAACATTCCCCGATCTGAAACCAGGGATGAAGTGGGAGATCCGCTCCCGACTTAAGTCCATGACATTCACGTTGGGCGACCCTGACCTATACAAGAAATCCAGGTCTGCCCTTCACAAGGCCATCAGGGACACCAAGAGGCAACACCAAACTAAGCTTGAGACCCAGATTGACCACATGGACACACGTCATTTGTGGCAAGGCTTACACAAAATAACAGGCTACAAAGCAAAGTCAAACAGAATCGTTGGCAACAGTACATCCCTACCCAACAAGCTCAATGCATTCTACGCTTAGTTTGAACAGAAAGTAAGTGAAACGATGTCAACTATCCCATCAGCCTCGGATACACCTGTACCCTCTGTGACTGCCGCAGACGTCACATCAATATTCTTGAGGGTGAACCTACAGAAAATGACTGGCCCGGATGAAGTCCATGGTCATGCGCTCAGATCCTGTGTTGACCATCTGGCAGGAGTAATCACAGACACATTTAACCTCTCCTTACTATGATCTGTAATTCCCACCTGCTTCAAGGAGACCTCCATCATCCCGGTGCCGAAGAAAAATCATGCAGCATGCCTCATTGTCTGGTGGCTCTGATCTCCATAATTTTGAAGCGTTTTCAGAGGTTGATCATGGCTCACATCAACTCCAGCCTCCCAGAGTGCCTTGATCCATTGCAATTTGCATACGGGCACAATAAATCCACAGCAGATTCCATTTCCCTGGCCTTATACTGGTCCCTGGAACATCTGGATAATAAGGATAACTACGTCAGGCTCCGACTTGTTGATTACAGTTCTGCCTTCAACACCATAATTCCAAACACTTGACCCCAGGTTATAGTCCAACAGGTTTATTTGAAATCACAAGCTTTTGGAGCCTCAGTCTTTCTTCAAGTCTTAGCGAGAGAGGTAATATCAGACACAGAATTTATGAGTAAAAGGGTCACACCACTGATGAGGATGTATTAAACAAACCTAAGATCTGTTAAATCTTTAATCAGTTAGAAGGTTTTAATTGATCATATATACAAATGCCTGAATTCCTTTTAAGTCACTGTCTTGAGAGAACTAAAGGTTTTATCAGTGTAAAAAAGAGGTGACCTTTTAGGTCAGACAATGCATGTTAGGTGTGAGACCTTGTTTAGAATCTGTTTGTGTTTTGGTTTGGAGTCAGACTGGTTATATTTCTAAAGCAGGAATTTTTAAAATGCCATATTGACTGACCGTCTATAAATTGTGCGCTTTTTGAACAAAACAAATGTATCTTCAAATAGAAATTCACCCCATAGATTCACGCGTGTGTGTTGTGTGTGCGTGTATGCGTGTGCGCGTGTGTGGTCGGGGGGGGAAACACTTCAGTGGTCAAGGACATTCGGCTTCAGATCTTCAGGTCAATGTCCTCCAAGGCGGAATTCAGGATACACAACAACGCAGAGTCACCGAGCAGAGACTGATAGCCAAGTTCGGTCCCTGTGAGGACGGCTTCAACCGGGATCTTGGGTTCATGTTACACTACAGGTGACCCCACCATACTATACACTCACTCACACTCACTCTCACACACACACACACACACACACACACACACATTCACCCACACACACACACACACACACACTCACACATATGCACACTCACACGCACACACATGCGCATACACACACACTCACACACACGCATACACACGCATACACACATGCATACACACACACGCACACTCACACACACTCACACACACACACGCACACTCACACACACGCGCACTCACACACACACACACTCACACACACACACGCACACACACACTCACACACACACGCATACATACACACTCACACACACACACACTCACACACACACACACACACACACACTCACACATATGCACACTCACACGCACACACACACGCTCACACACACGCATACACACGCATACACATATGCATACACACACACACACTCTCACACACGCACGCACGCACACACACACACACACACACACACACTCATACAATCGCGCACAATTCAATGGAGTGAATTTGTATTTGCAGACTCTGTTCTGTTACCCTGATGCACTTGTATCGTACAATCTGCTTATAAAGCACGTAAGATGATACTTTTCACTGTACCTCAGTACACGTGACAGTAATGAATCAAATCAGAAGTTTTGAATTGAAACACTGTTAGCAATGGATGCCCACGTAGGTCTGGAAGCACAGGGGAGTTGGGTGAATGGACCAGGGAACACAGTCCCATTTGACACCTAGGTCAGCAGAGATCAGTAGTTCAACTTGAGTCATTAACTTCCGCTTCAGATGCAAGCTGTTATAAACTGAGCCCAACCTGATGTGGAAGAAAACATGAAAAGACTAAAGAAAATTGCCTCCAATACACTCAATCTTTCAAAGAGTAAAAATTAGAACAGACATTACACACCCAACCTGTGGTCGTTAAAAAGCCTGGAATCTAATTTTGATTCAGGTGGAGAGATAAGAGTTAGGATGTTGTTGATGTGTCAGTTAGCAATGAGTAGAAGAGTGGATTGTGAAAAGATGTGGAAGACCTGGCTACAACCCCTCAGCTGAACCAAACCTACATCTGATTGCCCTGCTCCTGTCAAATGAGCTTGCAATGCCAACCATCACCAACTTGTGATTGGGGCTGTTTGCTGCCATTACCCTCCTTCCTCGACTGGGCCTAAGGAGTTGCTTGGTTTCTAACAACAGAGGAAAACCACTTGTGAGTCTTAGTGAGAAGAAGCTCTGTCTTAAACAGGACATAGTGTGTTGCATGGTTGTAATCAGGTAGAGAAGTTACATCCTTAAGTTTAACATTTTTACTCAGTCTGTTGGGAGATCAGCGCATATAAGTTTTCAACCTACAAGATCCTGCGAGGATCTGCCTCTCTTAGCCAAGTCGGAATGATGTCTGAGAATGGATGGACATTAATTGAATCTCCAACGCTAACTCTTTCAGAACCATGACCTTACATAGCTGACCTCTAAGTATTTCTTGCTGAAATACTTTCTGTATCAAGCATATTATGCAAATTAAACAGAACATCAAAACCCAGCTAGATTCTGGCCTCATTGTGTTTACACTCTGTTTTGGACAATCACTTTTCTTGGGGAATGAGCCAACCATGAAGATCTCATATGGAACCTCTCTAGACGAACGGCAGGTCATGAATCGTTTTCCATAGGTGTGGAGAAGAATGGGAGGTGATTTTATCCAAAGTTTTTGTTTTATTCAATTGCAGGATGTCAGCATCACTGGCCAGACCAGCATTTATTGCCCATCCCTAATTGACCAGAAGGGCAGTTAAGTCAACCACATTGCTGCGGGTCTGGAGTCACATGTCGGCCAGACCAGATAAGGATGGTAGATTTCCTTCCCTAAAGGATGTTAGTGAACCAGATGTGTTTTTCCTGACAATTGACAATGAATTCATAGTCATCATTAGGCTCTTAAGTCCAAATTTTTATCGAATTCAAATTCCACCATTTGCCATGGCAGGATTCGAACGTGGGTCTCCAGAGTATTACCTGGGTCTCGGCATTCATAGTTCAGTGATTATATAACTAGGCCATTTCCTCCCCATGTACAAAATACAGGGGTAGACAGGGTAGATACAGGAAAGGTGTTTCCCCTGTTTAGAAAGAGAAGAGACTTCCTGTGTTCATTTGGTTCCATTGTTCCTGATCCAATCATAGCCAAATTATATTCAATAAGTGCTTTCTCTTTCCCAACTCAATCAATTCTGGATTTATGGCATCCTTCCTTCCTCCAAGGCTCTGTTTTTAGCCTTTTCCTCATTAACATAGGCTTAGACATCCCTTCACCTAGACATGAATGGTGCAAACAAACCATGGGGTTATGCCTAAAATCAAACAAAGAACTATGGATGCTGGAGATCTGAAACACAAACAGAAATTACTGGAACAAAATCAGCAGGCCTGGCAACATCTGTGGTGACAAAGCAGATTTAATGTTTTAAGTCCAGTGACCCTTCTTCAGAGCTGGGATTATGTCAGCTTTCCAGAGATGGTTTTCCTGGACCAGGTCATTAGTTTTTCACTTGAGGCTATAGCTTGAGAGGAGCCAATCTGCTTCAAGTGTGGCTGACCTGGAATCTCTTCCCTTCTTCGCACATGCTACTGTTGTGATGTAAAAGGTAACAGGTTATTGGGCAGTCATGGGCTCATTGTCTGTGCTTTTCAAGATCCTGGAGTGGGACTTGAACCAGAGCCTCTTGTTCAGAATTAGGGGCTGTATCCACTGTGTCACAGAACCTCCTCCCACATCTACACACTACAAACATAGAAACATAGCAACAGGAGTAGACCAATCAGCCCATCAAGCATGTCCCAAAATTCACTACAATCATGTCTGATTGAAAACTTTAACGCCTTTTACTCACCCCATCCCAATAATCCCATATGCCATTGGCAATCAGAAATCACAGAATCATATCATATATAGTTATAGACTCATACTGTTGTACCTAGAAACATAGAATATAGGTGCAGGAGTAGGCCATTCGGCCCTTTGAGACTGTTCCACCGTACAATACAATCATGGCTGATCATGCAATTTCAGTATCCCACTCCCATCCTCTCCCTACATCCCTTGAACCCTTTAGCCACAAGGGCCACGTCCAGCTCCCTCCTGAATATATCTAATGAACTGGCCCCAACAGCTTGTGGGAGAGAATTCCACAGGTTCCCAACTCTCTGAGTGAAGAAATTCTTCCTCATCTCAGTCCTGAATGGCTTTCCCCTTATTCTTAGACTGTGACCCCTTGTTCTGGATCTCCCCAACATTGGGAACATTCTTCCCACATCTAACCTGTCCCGTCCCATCAGGATTTTGTATGTTTCTATGAGATCCCTCCTCATTCTTCCAAATCTTCCAGTTGATCCAGCCTTTCTTCATATGTCAGTCCTGCCATCCTGGAATCAGTCTGGTGAACTTTCACTGGACTTCCTCAATAGCAAGAATGTCCTTCCTCAAACTAGGAGACCAAAACTGTGCACAATACTCAAGGTGTGACCTCACCAAGGCCCTGTATAACTGCAATACTCACATCCTATCGCTATGAAGGCCTGCATGCCATTAGCTTTCCTCACCGCCTAATGCACCTGCATGCCAACCTTCATCGACTGTTCCACCATGACACCCAGATCTCATTGCGCCTCACCATTGCCTAAACTGCCACCATTCAGATAATAATCTGCCTTCCTGTTTTTGCAATCAAAGTGGATAACCTCACACTTATCTACAATATCTTGCATTTGCCGAGTATTTGCCAACTCAGCCAGTCTGTCTAAGTCACCCTGCAGCCTCTTGGCATCCTCCTCACAGCACACACTGCCACACAGCTCAGTGCCATCTGGAGTTGGAGATGGAGATATAGCATTCTATTCCTTCCCCCAAATCATTAATGTATATTGTGAACAGCCGAGGTCCCAGCATTGAATCCTATGGCTACCCACTCGTCACTGCCTGCCACTCTGAAAAGGACCCGTTTATTCCAACTCTCTGCTTCCTGGCTGCCAACCTGTTCTCTATCCATATCAACACATAATCTCCGACACCATGAGCTTTAATTTTCCATACTAATGTCTTGTGTGGGACCTTGCCAAAAGTCCAGATACACAACATCAATTGAGTCACCATTGTCTACTTTACTGGTCACATTCTCAAAAAATTCCAGAAGACGTGTCAAGCATGATTTCCCTTTAGTGAATCCTTGCAGACTAGGACGATTCTGTCACCGCTTTCCAAATGCTCAGTTATTGCATCCTTAATGATTGGCTCCAGCATTTTCCCCGCCACTGATGTCAGACTAACTAGCCTATAATACCCCATTTTCTCTCTCGCTCCCTTTTTTAAACAGTAGAATTACATTAGCCACCCTCCAGTATGTTGGAATTCTTTCAAAAGTCTACAGAATGCTGGAAAACGATCACCAGTGCATTCGTTGTTTCTAGAGCTACTTCCTTAAGTACTCTGGAATGCAGAGCATCAGGCGCCTAAAGATGTATTGGGTTTTAATCCCATCAATTTCCCCAATACCATTTCCTGATTAATAAGGATTTCCTTCAGTTCCTCCTTCATGCTTGACCCTCTGTCCCATAGCATTTCCTGAAGGCAACTTGTGTTCTCCTTCATGAAGACAGATCCAAAGCATTTGTTCAGCTAGTCTGCCATCTCTTTGTTGTCCATTATGAATTCACCTGATTCTAACTGCAAGGGACCTACATATGTCTTCACCAGTCTTTTTCTCTTCACATATTGAGAGAAGCTTTTAAGTTTTCTACAAACGTACATTCATATTCTATTTTCCCTTTCTGAATTAAACCCTTTGTCCTCCTCTAATGAATTTTAAATTTCTCCCTTGTCCTCAGGTGTGCTGCTTTTTCTGACCAATTTATATGGCTCCTCTTTGGCTTTAACACTATCCCCGATTTCCCTTGTTAGCTATGGTTGAGCCACCTTCCCTGTTTTACTCTTACACCAGACAGGGATGTACAATTGTTGAAGTTCATCCACATGTTCTTTAAATGTCTGCCATTGCTTATCCACCGTCAACCCCTTAAGTATCCTAGTTTATCCTAGCCAATGCATGCCTCATACCATCAAAGTTAGCTTTCTTTAAGTTCAGGACCCTAGTTTCAGATGTAATTGTGTCACCCTCCATCTTAATGAAGAATTCTGCCATATTATGGTCACTCTTCCCCAGAGGACCTCACACCACTGGACGGATCACCTGGCATCGACCTAGGCATTGGAAAAGACAATGGCAGAAATGGCCCTGTTGACCCTGCAAAGTCCTCCTCACTAACATCTGGGGGTTAGTGCCAAAACTGGGAGAGCTGTCTCACAGACTAGTCAAGCAACAGCCTCACATAGTCATACTCACAGAATCATAACTTACAGACAATGTCCCAGGCACCACCATCACTATCCCTGGATATGTCCTGTCCCACTGGCAGGACAGACCAAGCAGTGAGGGCGGCATAGTGGTTTACAGTTGGGAGGGTATTGCTCTAGGAGTCCTCAACATTGACTCCGGACCCAATGAAGTCTCATGGCTTCAGGTTAAACACAGGCAAGGAAACCTCCTGCTGATTACCACATACTGTTCTCCCTCAGCTGATGAATCAGTATTCCTCAATGCTGAACAATACTTAGAGGAAGCACAGATTATGGCAAGGCACAAAATGTACTCTGGGTGGGGGATTTCAATGTCCACCACCAAGAGTAGTTCGGCAGCAGTATTACTGATCAAGCTGGTCGGGTCCTAAAGAACATAGCTGCTAGACTGGGTCTGCGGCAGGTGGTGAGGGAACCAACAAGAGGGAAAAACATACTTGACCTCATCCTTACCAATCTGCCAGCTGCAGATGCATCTGGCCATGACAGTATCGGTAAGAGTGACCATCGCACAGTCCTTGGAGACGAAGTCCCACCTTCACATTGAGAACAACCTCCATTGTGTTATGTGGCACTATCACTGTGCTAAATGGGACAGACTTCGCACACATCGAGCAACTCAAGACTGGGCATCCATGAGGCACTGTGGGACATCAACAGCAGCAGAATTGTACTCCAGCACAATCTGTAACCTCATGGCTTGGTGTATGCCCCACTCAACCATTACCATCAAGCCAGGGGATCAACCCTGGTTCAATGGAGACTGCAGGAGGGCATGCCAGGAACAGCACCAGGCATACCTGAAGATGAGGTATCAATCTGGTGAAGCCACCAAACAGGACTACTTGCACACCAAACTGCATAAGCAGCAAGTGATAGACAGAGCTAAACGATCCCACAGCCAATGGATCAGATCTAAGCTCTGCAGTCCGGCCACATCCAGTCGTGAATGGTGGTGGACAATTAAACAACTCACTGGAGGAGAAGGCTCCACAAATATCCCCATCCTCGATAATGGAAGAGCCCAGCACATCAGTGCAGAAGATAAGGCTGAAGCATTCGCAGCAATCTTCAGCCAGAAGTGCCAAGTGGATGATCCATCTCGGCCTCCTCCGGTGGTCCCCAGCATTACAGATACCAGTCTTCAGCCAATTCGATTCACTCCACGTGATATCAAGAAATAGTTGGAGACACTGGATACTGCAAAGGCTACGGGCCCTGACAACATTCCGGCAATAGTACTGAGGACTTGTGCTCTCGAACTTGCCGCTCCCCTATCCAAGCTGTTCCAGTACAGTTACAACACTGGCATCTACCCGACAATGTGGAAAATTGCCCAAGTATGTCCTGTACATAAAAAGCAGGACAAATCCACCCCGGCCAATTACCACCCCATCAGTCTACTCTCGACCATCAGTAAAGTGATGGAAGTTGTCATCAACAGTGCTATCGAGCAGCACCTGCTCAGCAATAACCTGCTCAGTGACGCCCAGTTTGGGTTCTGCCAGGGCCACTCAGCTCCTGACCTCATTACAGCCTTGGTTCAAACATGGACAAAAGAGCTGAATTCCAGAGGGAAGGTGAGAGTGACAGCCCTTGATATCAAGGCTGCATTCAACCGAGTGTGGCATCAAGGAGCCCTGGCAAAACTGGAATCAATGGATATCAGGGGGCAAACGCTCCGGTGATTCGAGTCATACCTGACACATAGGAAGATGGTCATGGCTGTTGGAGGTCAGTCATCACAGCTCCAGGACATCTCTGCAGGAGTTCCTCAGGGTAGTGTCCTCGGCCCAACCATCTTCAGCTGCTTCATCAATGACCTTCCCTCCATCATAAGGTCAGAGGTGGGGATGTTCACCGACGATTGCACAATGTTCAGCACCATTCGTGACTCCTCAGATACTGAAGCAGTCCGTGTTCAAATGCAACAAGATCTGGACAATATCCAGGCTTAGGCTGACAAGTGGCAAGTGACATTCGCACCACACAAATGCCAGGCTATGACCATCACCAATAAGAGACAATTTAACGACCGTCCCTTGACATTCAATGGTGTTACCATCACTGAATCCCCCACTATCAACATCCTGGGGGTTACCATTGACCAGAAACTCAACTGGACTCACCACATTAACAGAGCGGCTACAAGAGCAGGACAGAAGCTGGGAATACTGCAGCGAGTAACTCACCTCCTGACTCCTCAAATCCTGCCCACCATCTACAAGGCACAAGTCAGGAGTGTGATGGAATACTCCCCACTTTCCTGGATGAGTGCAGCCCCAACAACACTCAAGAAGCTTGACACCATCCAGGACAAAGCAGCCCATTTGATTGGAACTACATCCACAAGCATCCACTCCCTCCACCACCGATGCTCAGTAGCAGCAATGTGTACTATCTACAAGATGCACTGCAGAAATTCACCAAAGATCCTCAGACAGCACCTTCCCAACCACGTTCTCTTCCATCTAGAAGGACGAGGGCAGCAGACATTTGGGAACACCACCACCTCCAAGTTCTCCTCCAAGCCACTTACCATCCTGACTTGGAAACATATCAGCATTCCTTCACTGTCGTTGGATCAAAATCCTGGAATTCCCTCCCTAATGGCATTGTGGGTCAACCCACAGCATGTGGACTGCAGCGGTTCAAGAAGGCAGCTCACCACCACCTTCTCAAGGGCAACTAGGGATGGGCAAGAAATGCTGGCCAGCCAGTGATGCCCACATCCCACAAAAAATGAATAGAAAAATACCCTACAATATTGCTAATTAATCCTCTCTCATTACACAATACCCAGTCCAGGATGGCTTGCTTTCTCATTAGTTCCTCGACATATTGGTCAAGGAAACCATCCCTCATACATTCCAGGAAATCTTCCTCCATCACATTGTTACCAGTCTGGTTAGACCAATCAATATGTAGACTGGAGTCACCCATAATAACTGCTGCATCTTAATGCATACATCTCTAATTTCCTGCTTGATACAGCCCCCAGGATGACAGCTACCATTTGATGGTCTGTACACAACTCCCACTACCATCTTTTGCCCTTTGGTGTTCCACAGCTCCACCCATACAGATTCTACATCATCCAGGCTAATGTCATCCTTAACCAGCAACGCTACCTCACCTCCCTTTCCTTTCTGTCTATCTTTGCTGAAAATTGAATAATTCTGGATGTTGAGTTCCCATCCTTGATCACCCTGGATCAGCCAGATCTCTGTCATCCTAATTACATCATATCCATTAATATCTATTTGTGCAGTTAATTCATCTGCCTCATTACAAATGCTTCTTGCATTGAGACACAAAGCCTTCAGGCTCATTTTTTCGACATCATCGCTCTTTTAGAATCATTGTAAAATGTGATCCTTTTTGATTTTTGTCTTTGGTTTCTCTGCCTTTCACTTTCACTTTTCCCCTTACTGTCCTTTGTTTCTGTCCCCGCTTTACATTCCTCTGACTTCCTGCATTAGTTCCCATCCCCCTGCCATGTTCATTTAAACCCTTCCCAACAACACGAGCAAACACTCCCCCAGGACATTGGTTCCAGCCCTGCCCAGGTGCAGACCATCCTGTTTCTTCCAGTCCCACCTCCCCTGGAACTGGTTCCAATGTCCCAGGAATTTGAATCCCTCCCTATCGCACCATCCTTCAAGCCATGTATTCATCTTAGCTATCCTGCCATTCCTACTCTGGCTAGCATGTAACACTGGTAACAATCCTGAAATTACTACCCTCGAGGTCCTACATTTTAATTTAACTCCTAAGTCCCTAAATTCAGCTTGAAGGACCTCATCCTGTTTTTTAACCTGTAGGGTTGGTGCCTGTATGCACCATGACAGCTGGCTGTTCACCCTTCCCCTCCAGAATGTCCTGCAGCCACTCTGAGGCATCCTTGATCCTTGCAGCAGGGAGGCAACGTACTATCCTGGACTCTCATTTGCAGCCACAGAAATGCCTATCTATTCCCCTTATGATTGAATCCCCTATCACTACGGCTCTGCCACTCCTGTGCAGCAGAGCTAGCCACACTGCCTTGAACCTGGCCACTGCCACCTTCCCCTGGTGAGCCATCTCCCCCAACAGTATCCAAAACATTATACCTGCTCTTCAGGTAGGTGATCCCTGCACTGCCTTCCTCTGAATGTTGGTCACCCGTTCCCTAACTTCCTCAGTAATTTTTATCTGCAGTGTGACCAACTTACCGAACGTGCTATCCACGATTCCCCCAGCCCCGTGGATGCTCCAAAGTGAATGCGGCCGCAGCTCCAGAGCTGGTAAGTGGTCAGACAGGAGCTGGAGCTGGACACACTTCCTGCAATGTGAAGGAGTCAGGGACATTGGAATGGCCCCCGCATTCCCATATCGCACGGGAGGAGCACGACACAGGTCTGGGATCTCCTGTCATGACTTAATCCTTAAGTTAACAACAGCAGCAAAGCGAAGAAAAAAGAAGAAAGAAGGAAAACTACTCACCAGTCACTCACTTTACCTGCTGCCTGTGACTTCACGGTTAAACTTCCTTCTACTTCTCCTTTACTTCCGTGTCTTCAGCAGTTGCAGTAGTTTGCTCCTCTTCCTTACCTTGCAGCTGCTTGCCCTCCTCACTGAAACCCAGTATTCCCTTCAGCCTACACTTAAACCTCCAACAGCTTCAACCACAAAGCTGCCCTTTTCAAAATGGCCGCTCAGCTCTAACTTGTCTTCCTTTTATTCGCTCCTGGGCAGCAACTGAGACAACTCCTCCCAGAATCCTTCTCAGCAGTGCTCTCTGTTGGATGCCCTCCCATGGTTCGCTGACACCAGCTCTTCTGCGCTCCCCTCCTCGGTCGCAGTGACAACTCCCAGAATCCTTCTCAAGAGTGCCTTCTGTTGTACTGAGGAAGGGTCACCAGACCCGAAATGTTAACTCTGTTTTTTTCCTTCACAGATGCTGCCAGACCTACTCGGCTTTTCCAGCAACTTTGTTTTTGTTGCCCCCGTTGTACAGCTTTGGTCCAACTCATCCACACTGCCTAGATATCATAAATTATTCTAGCCCCATTTGCCAGCATCTGGCCCATATCCCTCTGAACACTTCCTGTTCATATACCCATCCAGATACCTTTTAAATGTTGTAATTGTACCAGCCTCCACCACTTCCTCTGACAGCTCATTCCACACACACACCACCCTCTGCGTGAAAAAGTTGCCCCTTGGGTCCCTTTTAAATCTTTTCCCTCCCATCTTAAACCTATGCCCTCTAGTTTTGGATTCCCCTACCCTGGTAAAACGACCTTGGCTATTCAACCTATGGCTCTCATGATTTTATAAACCTCCATAAGGTCACCGTTCAGTCTCCAACACTTCAGAGAAAATAGCCCTAACCTATTCAGCCTGTCCCTATAGCTCAAAACCTCCAACCCTGGCAACATTCTTGTAAATCTTTTCTGAACCCTTTCAAGTTTCACAACATCTTTCCTATAACAGGGAGACCAGAATTGCACGCAGTAGTCCAAAAGTGGCCTAACCAGCGACAACATGACCTCCCAACTCCAATGTTTGTCGCACTGACCAATAAAGAACATAAGAACTAGGAGCAGGAGTAGGCCATCCGGACCTTCGAGCCTGCTCCGCCATTCAATAAGATCATGGCTGATCCTTTCGTGGACTCAGACCCACTTACCCGCCCACTCACCATAACCCTTAATTCTGTTATTGTTCAAAAAAATATCTACCTTATGTTTAAAAATGTTTACTGAAGTAGCGTCAACTACTTCACTGGGCAAGGAATTCCATAGATTAACAACCCTCTGGGTGAAGAAGTTCCTTCTCAATTCAGTCCTAAATCTGCTCCCTCTAATCTTGAGGCTATGCCCTCTTGTCCTAGCTTCACCTGCCAGTGCAAACATCCTCTCTACTTCTATCTTATCTATTCCCTTCATAATTTTATATGTTTCTATAAGATCCCCCCTCAATCTTTTGAATTCCAATGCATGTAATCCCAATCTACTCAGTCTCTCCTCATAAGCCAACCCCCTCAACTCCGGAATCAACCTAGTGAACCTCCTTTGCACCCCCTCCAGTGCCAGTACATCCTTTCTCAAGTAAGGAGACCAAAACTGTACGCAGTACTCCAGGTGTGGCCCCACCAGCACCTTGTACAGCTGCGACATAACCTCTCTGCTTTTAATCTCAATCCCTTTAGCAATGAAAGACAAAATTCCATTTGCCTTCCTAATTACTTGTTGTACCTGCAGACCTACCTTCTGTGATTCATGCACAAGGACACCCAGGTCCCTCTGCATAGCAGCATGCTGCAACTTTTTACCATTCAAGTAATAATCCTTTTTACTATTACTCCTACCAAAATGTATGACTTCACATTTATTTACATTGTATTCCATCTGCCAGACCTTTGCCCACTCACTCAATGTATCTATGTTCCTCTGCAAAGTTTCACAGTCCTGTGCACACTTTGCTCTGCCACTCATCTTAGTGTCATCTGCAAACTTTGACACCCTACACTTGGTCCCCAATTCCAAGTCATCTATATAAATTGTAAATAATTGCGGTCCCAACATCGAAAGGCAAGCATACCAAATGCCTTCTTCACTACCTTGACCGCCTGCGACTACACCTTCAAGGAACTATTAACCTGCACCCCAAAGTGTCTTTGTTTGGCAACACTCCCCAAAACCTTACTAATAAGTGTATCAGTCTGTCCATGCTCCTCATAATCTTGTACACCTCTATCAGGACCCTGCTGTGTTCTGAAGAAAAGTTATACTGGGCTTGAAACAGTAAGTCTGTTTCTCTCTCCACAGATGCTGCCAGAGCTGCTGAGATTCTCCAATAATTACTGTGCTTGTTACAAATTTCCAGCATCCACAGTATTTTGCTTTTGTTATAGAGGAAGTATATTACCTGCGTCTATCATGTCTATCCTCTTCATTGTTTTGTATTTTTCAATTTTCATTCTACAAAACCTTAGAGGATAGAGACCCAGGTGGTTCAACCTCTCTTCTCAGGACAGTCCTGCCATTGCAGGAACTGTGCTTAGGCTATCATCCACAGATATGGCCAATTCCTATTTCTGTTGTGACAGGACATGGGCCATTTTGACTTTGATGGAATGGAAGGTCAAGCAGGTGTATAACGAGTGGTTGGCCTGCTATTGCCAATTTTCTACCACCATAGTGACTGAAAATCCATCCAGGGATCAGTTCCATATGTCTCCAGTGTTAACGTTAACACTGACATCCCCACCACTCCTCTGTAACCCCTCCATTTCCCAAAGAGCAAATTCCACATCCTTTCTACTGACTCCATTCTCTTCCCTGGCCACTCTTTCAGGCGAAACTAGGCTTTTGGCAAATAATGGTGACATGCTACTGGAGTTGGAAATCTGAAATTGAAACAAAAAGTGTTGGAGAACCTCAGCTTGGATCTGAAGAAGACGTAATGTGGAGAAAGCAGGAACACAGGGACTGAGTTGGTTGATCGGCCACAATCATGTTGAGTGGTGGAGCAGGCTCGAAGGGCTGAATGGCCTACTTTTGTCCCCATTTTTCACATTGGACTTGAAACGTTGTTCCTTTCTCCACAGATGCTGCCTGACCTGCTGAGTTCTTCTAGCACTTTCTGTTTTTATTTTGGAGCTTTCTCAACCTGGGTACACTCTTCAGCACCGAGGTGAGTTTCTGACCTTTTACCTGTTCTGTCTCTGAAGTCAGGTTCTGATGCAGGGTCACTGGACCCAAAACATTAACTCTGTTTCTCTCTCCACAGATGCTCCAGACAAAGAATCATAGAGTCATACAGCACAGAAACAGACCCTTTGGTCCAACCAGTCCATGCCGAACGTAATCTCAAAATAAACTAGTCCCATCTGCCTGCTCCTTGTCCATATCCTTCCAAACCTTTCCTATTCATGTACTTATCCAAAAGTCTTTTAAATGTTGCAATTTTTCCCACGTCCACCACTTCCTCAGGAGTTTCATTCCATGCACGAACCACCCTTTTGTAAAACATTTGCTCCTCATGTCTTTTTTAAATCTCTCTCCTCTCACCTTAAAAAAGTGCCCCCTTGTCTTGAAATCCCCCATCCTAGGTTATTGGGTTTCTCTGGCAATTCTGTTTTTTTGCTTAAAATCTACCTTTTTGACTAAACGTTTGACCATTATTCTAAATATTTCCTCCTTTGGTCTGACATAAGTTCTTTACCTCCAATGATCTGATTTACCATGTCAAAGGTGTGATATAAATGCAAATTTTTATTTTTGTTAACATATACCATCATTTAGCAGGCCCTATTAAATGCCAGGCTTCAATTTGTAACTGATTAACTAACTGAAATACCACTTAACAGATATTGAGATCACATTATTACATTCTAATGCTCAGATTGATACATCATTTACTGTCAAGCAGTAAGTCTAAAATGCCAACATCATTAATTGGCTACATTTTGCTTTTTGAATCGCATTGGGATTCCAAATTACTGCGCTGCATGATGCAAATCCATTTGTAAAAGTAGTAACTTCAGAGTCACTACACACCATCTGCCAACATTTTCATGGCAACCAGTAACTTGCACTTAGCTATTGGTCTCTAGAGTCCAGCAGTGATTGATGTAATTTTAATAAGATACATTTGTAATGTTTGTACTCAGACCAACACCAACTCATTTCTCCAGAATTCATTTCCTCCTCTTCCCAATTTTCTGCATTTCTTTCCTAAAGTTATTGACTCATGTGGGGGGAATTACAGTTCCATTGACCGCCTTGCTTCCCCCAACCTTCACTTCAGCCAAACAAACCTTTCCACAGTGTATTCTGGCTGTGCATTCAACCATGGGACACCTCAGTGTTCAACCTTATTTTGTTTTCAACACATAGCCATGTGCTTAGATTCCGGCAGAGGATTTTGGACAATGATCAGAAAATGATTTATGTTGTTCCTAACTAAGAAGCATTCAAGATATTTGTAGTGTTGCAATCACTAGTCAAGTGGCAATCAGCTTGTTCAATCAGCATCAAATCTTTCTTTTCTGAATGGCCCCAATGGCCCCAATACAACACTGGAAAATGCACTTCCAAATAGACTCATGTATTGTGTGTAACTTAGGCCATTAGCCAATATATCCTTATTTGATCAAATAGTACCAAACATTCAAACCCTATAAAATTCCTGGTGGGGAGTTGTTTGTGGCAAGAGAAGAGGAATCTGTATAACTTTGTGTTGTGAACATGCCAAAAGTATTTGTTGAATGTATTTCATCATTAAGTGTTACATCTAATATTTTGCAACATCACAGCATTTGATCTACTGCAGATAGATTCAGTTGACTATAGATTATAGTAGAAACATTGCACTTCACTTTAGCCATGGAGCAAGTGTTCAGCTTTATATCCAATTGCTGCTCCCATGGCAATTGGTACCAAGTAATAACAAATAGTCTAGATTTACTGTGAAAAGCGACAGTGAGACAATCAGTAATCACAATTATTTAGCCACAAATTGGACAGCAATTTCTGGTGAGCACACTTGAGGGTAAAAGCGAAAATCCTGAAAGTACAATCCAAGGCCCACTGTTGCTCAGTAAGCTGTGTGGAAATGACACCTCACCATCTTGCTCGCTGCTTGACTGTATGGAATTGTGTAAACCTCTTGGACTGATACCGTCAATATGGCTGAAAATTTAATGGTTTATCCATTTCAGTCAAATACCTCGTTTAATCAAAAACAAAAGTTGCTGGAAAAGCTCAGCAGGTCTGGCAGCATCTGTGGAGATAAATCAGAGTTAACGGTTCAGGTCCAGTAGCCCTGCCTCAGAACACTTAGTTCATGCCAAACAAACCCTCTGTCACAGATTTATTAATTTTTAAAATTGGACAGTCTCAGTTCTTCTTATTGCAATTATTGGTAATTTCTTGTTTTAAAAGTTGTCCTTTTTATTGCTCTCTCTTAATACAATTTTTATTTTTCTCTACCTATCTGTTCTCTGCATTTCGACATTCAGTCGATTGCTCAAAAGTGCACATCTTTGATCCAGATGCTATGCTGTTCATGAGCAATCCTGCTGTTTGTTTAGTTAAGGGACAGGTCCCAGGTGTTGTGCAGAGGGCATTATTCTGTTTCTAGCTCCCACTGACAGCAACTTGCTGTCCAAAGCCAATGGAAATTAAATGAACAAAGCCAAGTCGAACAACCTTTCTGCTTACCAGATGCAATAAAGTCTGTCCTACAAATGTAAAATGTTCTCTGTACATAATTACAGTTTTGCTGCTTCCAGCTAACTATCCATTGTGACAGGGCTGAGAAACAGGAAGAAAACTTTGCGTTGAAACTCACAAAACATCGGCCAGGCGTCATTTTCATTGCGTTTCAATGAGGGATTCTCTCTGTGAGGCTGAATGAGGCTCCTTGTGCTATCATCTTGAACTTGCCTTATTATATATGCACCACGCTGCTATGGTACTCTGCTCATTGTATTGTCACACCTGCCACAGGTGGAAGAAATGGCCTGGGCCTCCCGGTATTCCTGGTGCCAATGCCATCTTTAAAGCGCAGCTGGGCACCCGGTCAGACGATACATAGTTTGTTTTGTCTGGCCCAGACAAGTCGGACATGAAATAACTCCACAGAGGCTGGTATCGCATCACCAAGTCACCCTTTATATGCATGTGGAGGGTCTTTGATACTGATCCAGATCTCATCGCATTAAGGGTGAAACCAAAGTCACATGCCTCTGCCAGTCATCTTAACCTCGTCAAAAATCCTGATACGGTTTCTCCTGGTTCTCAAATTGCTCAATAAAACTGATAGTATCTGAGAATTAGAGGAGGCTTGGCGTCATAATATTCCTTAACTAAATCCATCAAGTCTTGAGGGGTTTTAGTATCTGGTGCCTCAGGAAAAGTTAGGCTTCTAGAACATAGAACATAGAACAGTACAGCATAGTAGAGGCCCTTCGGCCCACAATGTGGTGCCAACCTATTATCCTACTCTAAGATCAAACTACCCTACATTCCCTACATTATACTATCATCCATGAGCCTATCCAAGAGTCGCTTGAATGTCCCTAATATATCTGACTCCACTACCACTGCCGAATAACTGAAAAAGCTGCAGGTCCACAAGCTGTCAGGAGAATTACTCATTGCTTTTCATCTGCCCCAACGTCTTTTGCCTGGAAAAAACAACACATTCTCTCCACATACTAGGCCCAGTCTTCGACAGCAGGATTGAAAGAGTCAAACTTCCCAAACAATGGCATGATGCCAGAAATGCTTACCTCAACTCAAAGATGACTGTTGCGAGCAAATTTCTTTAGGAATGTGATTTTCTCTCATCGCCACTGAAATCTCCACAGAGGCCAGTATCCCGACACCAAGTCACCCTTTATTTACACATGGAGAGCCCTTGACACTGATCCACATCCCTCAGAGCCAGCTCTCAGAGTGAATAGAATCTCTGACACCTTTGTTCTTATCTGTCATCCAGTGCTCCCTGATTCATCAGATTAACAGCTCCAATTGGGGAACTCATATTCGATGAGTCCATCTGGCTGACCTCGTTACAATGACTACAGGACAGAGGGTAATTGACATCATGAAAGGGGAAGTAGTGGGAGTGCGCATGCTGTCACTACCCATGAGTGTGCCCTGAGATGTTGGTGACTGATGGAGGACCAGTGGAGCAAGCAGTAAGCTGGAGCGTCCAGGTACAACGAAACCCAAAACTGTTGGAGAAACTCAACATCTGTGGGAAGAAAGCAGAGTCCAGTGACCACTTCTCTGATGTAGAGTCATAGAACCATAGAGTTACACAGCATGGAAACAGATTCTTCAGTCTAATTCGTCCACGCCAACGAGATATCCGAAACTGATCTAGTCCCATTTGCCATCCAGATTCCTTTTAAATGTTGTAATTGTATCAGCCTCCATAACTTCCTCTGTCAACTCGTTCACAACACACACCACCCTCTGGGTGAAAAAGTCTCCCCTTAAGTCCCTTTAAATCTTCTCCCTCTTACCTTAAACCTATGCCCTTTAGTTTTGGACTCTCCCATCCTGGGAAAAAAATGTGGCTATTCACCCTATCCATTCCCCTCATGATTTTATAAATCTCTATAAGGTAAAATAGCCTCAGCCTTTTCAGCCTGTCCTTATAGCTCAAACCCTCAAATCCCAGCAACATCCTTGTAAATCTTTTCTGAATCCTTTCATGTTTAACAACATGTTTCCAATAGCAGGGAGACCAGAATTACTTGCAGTATTCTAAAAGTGGCATAACTGATATCCTGTACAGCTGTAATGTGACATTCCAACTCCTATACTCAATGCACTAGCCAATAAAGGCAATTGTACCAAATACCTTTTTCATTATCCTGTCTACCTGCGACTCCACTTTCAAGGAACTATGCACCTGTACCCCAAGGTCTCTTTGTTCAGTGACACTTCCCAGGACTTTACCACTAAGTGTATAAGTCCTGTTCTGATTTGCCTTTCCAAAATGCAACACCTCACATTTATCTAAATTAAACTCCATCTGCCATCCTTTGGACCATTAGCCCATCTGATCAAGGCCTTGTTTTACTGTGAAATAACTCTCTTCGCTGTCCACTGCACCACCAGTTTGGGTGTCATCTGCAAAACTACTAACCATACTTCCTATACTCACATCTAAATCATTTATACAAATGATGAGAACAGTGAATCCAGCACTGATCCACACAGCATGGTGGTCACAGGCCTCCAGTCTGAAAAGCAACTGTCCACCACTAGCCTCTGTCTTCTACCTCCGTGCCAATTTTGTATCAATTGGCTAGCTCCCCCTAGATCCCACATGATCCAACCTTGCTAAATAGTCTTCCATGTGGAACCTTGTCGAATGCCTTGCTGAAATTCATATAGAAAACATCTATCGCTCTGCCTTCAAAAATCTTCTTTGTCACCTCTTCAAAAAACTCAATCAAGTTAGTGAGACATGATTTCCCATACACAAATCCATGTTAACTATCCCTCATCAGTCCTTGCTTTTCCGAATGCATGTAAATCCCGTCCCTCAGAATCCCCTCCAACAACCTACTTACCACTGACGTCAGGCTCACCAGTCTATACTCTCTGGCTTTTCCTTTCCGCCTTCCTTAAATAATGGCACCACATTAGCTAACCTCCAATCTTCTGGCATCTCACCCACACTGGGGGAGGCGATGACCTAGTGGTATTATCGCTGGACTGTTAATCCAGAGACCCAGATAATATTCTGGGGACCCAGGTTTGAATCCTGCCGTGGCAGATGGTGGAAATTGAATTCAATAAATATCTGGAATTAAGAGCCTAATAATGATGATGATGAATCCATTGTCAATTGTTGGGGGAAATACCCATCTGGTTCATTAATGTCCTTTAGGGAAGGACCTGGTCTAGACTACATGTGACTCTAGAGCCACAGCAACATGGTTGACTCTTAACTAACCTCTGGGCAATTAGGGATGGGCAATAAATGCTGCCTAGCCACAACACCCTCATCCTGTGAATGAATTTAAAAAAAATCTCAGCAAGAGGCCCAGCAATCTCTTCCCGAACTTCCCATGGAGTTCTGGGATCATATTGGACTTGAAGCATTAACTGTTTCTCTCTCCATAGGTTCTGCCAGGCCTGCTGAGTTTCTCCAGTAAATTCTGTTTTTGTTTCAGACCTGTAGCGTCTGCAGTTCTTTGTTTATATCCGAGTCTCCAGTTACCTGCTCCAAATTTCATGTTAGGAATTGCCTCCATCTGGTTTCTATTGGGGGTGGGGAGAGTGGGTGTTGGGGACAATGGGGAACTGCATATCAATAATGAGGGCTGTTGTTATTATAAGAATGTTAATGTATGCCAATGGCCCCTTGCTACTCACCAGTGAGAATCTCATCTCTCATCAATACTAGGTTGGAATATGAGACCAATTGCTCTCGCTATCAAGAAGATTCTCACTGAACTTCTCAACCAATTTTCCCAACATTTTTGCTATGGCTCATGTCATTCAAGGTCTGGGAAGATTGTACCCTTTGTATTTTTTTACCAGCTACATTATAGATATCTTCTGCAAATTGGGATTGTTTGAAAACTACACGAGAAGGGCATTTGCTTTATAAGCAGATTTCCAGCGGGTGGCAGTAGAATATAAGGTGATGGAACAAACATTCAGCCAACCTCTGGTGCTAGAAAATGCTTGGGTTTTCTGAGTGGCATTATCTAAAGCACTGATGATAAAGCAGCAGCATTAAAATGACAAAGGCCAAAAAAAGCCTTGATTTATGAATTATAAAGTAGAAAAGAAAGATAAATTACAAACGAAAATCGAATGAGATGAGCGTTTTCATTCTGCCAAAAAGGTGATAACGGTTAAAATTTTCTATGGAGCTAATTGTCTTGTCCCATCCAAATCTCGAGCCAGTTAAGTAGAAATCAGCCAAAATTCATCCTGCCTGACCTGAACCTATCTGTACTCCTGTGTTCAGTTCACCTGCTGAGGTACAACATTCCTGTACTCTGGATACTCTCTTAGTAGTAATAACATTTGTATGCTCTTCACATCCTTGATTTTAATCACTCTACAAGTGGCTTCAGTTGCTTAGGCCCAAAGCTCTGGAATTCCCTACTTAATCCTCTCCATCTCTCTACCTGTCTTTTCTCCTTCAAAATGCTCCGTAAAACTGATCTTTTTCATCAAACTTGTGCCCTAATAACTCCTTGCATGGCTCAATGTCAAATTTGTCAAGGTAACCCTCTGGCAAAGTGCCTTGGATAGTTTTACTGCATTAAACTTGCTGTACAAATACACATTGCTTTTGTGGTGGTGCTCAGAAGTGGGACCTCAAAACCAATCAGCACTGAGGTGGGATCATACGTAATATTATAATTTATAATCATACATTTACCAGGATGTTGCTGACAATGGAAGGTTTGAGTTATTAAAATAGGCTGGGACTTTTTTCACTGGAGTGTAGGAGGTTTATAAAACCATGAGGGGCACAGGTAAGGTGAATGGCAAAGGTCTTTTCCCTCGTGTGGGGGATTTCAAAACTAGAGATTTAAAAAAGACATGAGGGGCAATATTTTTTACACAGAGAATGGTTCGTGTGTGTTATACACCTCCGGAGGAAGTGGTGGATGCGGGTCCAGTTACAACATTTAAAAATATTTGAATAAGTATATGAATAAGAAATTTCAGAGGGATATAGGCCAAGTGCAGGCAGATGGGGCTAGTTTAGTTTGGGTTTATGGTCGGCATGGATTGGTTGGACCAAAGGGTCTGTTTATGTGCTGTGTGACCCTATGACTCCATATGAGCATATAGAATAGGAGCTGAGCTAGGCCTCTCTGCCCCTTGACCCTGCTCCGCCACGTAGTAAACTCAGTCCCACTCCACTGCTATATTATGACAATACCTGTGCTTATTCTCATATGAATAAATTAGAGCATGCAGAGCAAATGTTAAAACAAGGAATGAAGCAGAGGATTGGTTCAGTAAGCAAATAATTCCTTGGGTACAGCATTGCCATCAGTGAATCTTGAAGATGAGCATACAAGTTTATGTTGAAATGGACCTTGTAATAATTATTTTAAATTTCACATTGGGATATTCTGGACAATTGCTTTAACAAGAGTACACATGAGGAAGAAGCCCTCCCACAAAAAAGTAGCAAGCCAACGTTAAAGACAATGCATAAATCAGATGAATATTCCAAGGGCGTAAAGGAAAGATATTCACAAGGCTAGATGGAAATCACTCCAGAGCTTTGGGAGTGATTATTCAGGAGATTTGTGAGCCATTGACAACCATTATG
Organism: Rhincodon typus; assembly: GCF_021869965.1. Taxonomy (NCBI): domain Eukaryota; kingdom Metazoa; phylum Chordata; class Chondrichthyes; order Orectolobiformes; family Rhincodontidae; genus Rhincodon; species Rhincodon typus. Next base: position 5,286,836 of record NC_063358.1, read on the forward strand.
AGGGAATCAAAACATTGTGAATGAATTAGTCAATTGGAAACAGGCTAATGTAATATCTATATTCAAAAAGGGCGACAAAACAGACACAGTCAATTACAGACCCATTTGTCTTACTTCAGTTCCATGTAAAATAAAGGGATCAATGATCAGAACTAATGATTAAGCCAAGGGGAAGAGGACAGCAAAACTCCAAACTAATCAATGGAAGCAACATTTCAATGAATGAGTGGACAATGGATTAGACTCCCGGGGAAGGCAGTGGGAACAGTTGATATTGATTCATTCAAATACAAATTCAGATAATTTATTTCAGAAAATGCTATATTGGGATGTGGGATATGACTAATTTGAAACAAAAACAGAAATTGCTGGAAATGCTCAGCAGGTCTGGCAGCATTTGTGGAGAAAAATCAGAGTTAACATTTTGGATCCAGTGACCCTTCTTCAGAACTAAGTTGAAACTTGATATAAGCTCACTGTAGCTTTGGGGGAAAATGGTAACTTTGGACTTGCGGCTTTTAAAACTGATGTGATTTTCCTTGTGTTTTTGGAGGTCTGTTCCAGATTTATTGATAGATATTGATGTGAGTTATCAAGATTGTATCATGCAACTACTAGGAAGATAAGTGAGCCATTGTCCACTAGGTGGACTTCAGTCTTTTTATTTCTAGCAATTGCTATTTTCCTAACTTGAGGTACCGGCTATCTGTGCAACAACAATGGGAGTTCTGGTGATGCAGTGGTAGTGTCCGTACCACGATGGTTTTGTAGCAAGTAAACTCTTGTTGTAAGTTTCTATTGTTGTATGGCTGAGATGATACATGCAAGTCATCAATGAAGATATATACTGACTTGCCTGGGGGTTTGTTTCTGCCAATCAAGTGCCATCTCTCCAGGGCTCTCTTTGTTCTTGAAGTGAAATATCGAACAAAAGTTATTAGGAGGCTGTCATAGTTATTTATTTCTCATTGTAACACATGATCTGATGTTCCTCCTATACAATAGAGAAATGTGCTAACTCCTCTATTTGATTTGGCATACAATCCTGAAGCTGTCTGAAATCTTAGGCATTGTGATTTCCATACTTGCTGATCTATCAAATGGATCTGAAACTTTATTTTTTTCTTAATTTGATTTATTATTGTTGCATGAACCTAGTTACAGTGAAAAGTTTTGTTTTGAGTGCAGTACAGGCAGATCATACCATTCAAAGTGCAATAGGGTAATAGAAAACAGCGAAGAATAGAATGTCACAGCTACATAGAAGGTACACAGAGAGCGAGGTCAACATTAAATTTAGACTCTGAGAGATCTATTCAGAAGTCTAATAACAGGAGGGAAGAAGTTGTTGGATTCTGGCAGAATGGAAGTGGTTTTTGAGTTCTTGTCTTTTCCAAATAATTTTAGGTTTGTTCTTCGATTTTGCCACAGTTTTCAAGATAATAAGTTCTGTTGGCCCACCAAATTTCTTTGTGCAGTTTTATGTCCACAGCCAAGAGTTTGGGTTCAGAGTGGTCAAGGAGAAGGTAAGATAAAGAACTGTCTTCAGGCTTCAGATTTTTAAAAACGCAATGTTACATTTTATGAGTGAACACTGCAAAACTTGGTAATCAAAGATATTCCAGGCCCTTATCTTATAGTTGCATTCTTGAAGTATACTGTTTCATGAATGGTAGTATTTAATACTACCCCACATCCTTCTCTCCATCTTGCTAGCATCAACATACCCAGATTTTAGCCTTCTGCCTAACTCGCCTAGTGTGCCAAGAAAGCAATTGACCCATACAGAAGTTAGCAGCCTGTTAACTCAGTGCTAAAAGTCAAGGTGATCTAAGAAAGCAAAGGGACTGGACAGGGGCTGCCAGGTTTCAAATTAGCACCAGAGTCAATGAGCTAAGAAAGCAGCTCAAATCTATAAGATGTGGATGTCCACATCAGAGCAAAAGCAGAAGTAGACGAATAAGATGTGTGGCTGTCCCGTATGCTATGTGATCTGGCAGGAGCACACAAGTAGCAGGCATTTGTCATCTCCACAGTGTTGAAGGTCTAAAGGGATAGCCAAGTGGGTCCAAGAACAGGAATTATGAGATTGGTGGCTTGCCAATGCCAAGTTGTGTGTGTAAAGTGCCAAGGAGGATTGTGGCCATGGAGCATGTAGGGTTGTCGTGCTGAAGGAGAAGTTTGGTGGAGGCTGGGACAAGCAGGTGGCCAATTGCAGCTCCCTGTCCTTCTGGCCCTATTGAGATTGTGCCGTGTCTGTTTTCCCTGTGAAGGAGAGGTGTATTGGACATAAATAAGGGGTGCTAGGATTTTAATAAGATCCAGATTGCTGGATATAAGCTTATTGCCCCTTATGTGCAGTGTTCTGAAGTCAGCAGTAAAGGCTTAAGGGAAGAAAATGTAGCACTGTTTCATGAATTTTTAATTCTCATCACATTTTGTCACCAAATTGGCCTCTACCCTCCCCACAACAGGGAGAAGACATTTCCAGTCATTGGCAACATTCTTGTAATCAACGTTTTACTCCAGATTTATTTATCTGAGTTTAAATTCCCCAGCTATTTTAGAAGGATTTAGACTCATGACTTTGTATTTCATTAGTCAGGCTTCTCAATTCCTGGTCCTACAACACCACTATGTGCTAATTTCTCAATGAGATACCCAAATGATGGCCCTGGTAAAGCTTATTGTGTCCAAGCAGTGTCAAACAGGCACTAAAAGACCTCTCGTGGAGCATTGGAAATGTCTTTCCCTCTAGACCAGGAAATCTGGGTTCACAATCCCACCTACCCCAGACATGTGTAACAGCACCTCTGAACAGGTTGATTAGAAAAATATCTAAAACAATAACTAATTAAAACTAATAGAGTGTTGAATTCACACGACCAAAAAAGCAGGACATCAGACATATGAAGCTTTGATCAAACAGTACAATGTTCTTGCCAGTGCTTTGCCGATTTCTGACATCTGACATTCTGATCCCTGCTATTGGGAATGCTGGACAAGTCAGATCCTGGAGTGAAACCTGCTTGGTAGACCATAAGACTTCTTTTCAATTTGTTCAATCACTGAATATATTTACAAGAGACTTTGAACAAAAGAACATCAAAGTTTATTAATCCTGCATTATCAACATTCTTGCGTTACCGTTGACCAGAAACTCAGCTGGACTTGCCACATAAACACAATGGCTACAAGGGCAGGTCAGAGGCTAGGAATACTGTAGTGGGTAACTCACCTCCTGACTCCCCAAAGCCTGTCCACCAACTATAAGGCACAAGTCAACTGTGCAATGAAACGCAATTCTGACAGAGAGGTATTTAAGTTCTGGAGGCAGTGCAGAAAAAAAACTGATGCTAATAGCAGGAACCAGTATGAGGCAAAAGTGGACTTATCCCCTAAAGGAACCATCTGAGAGGTGATCATATAAAAAGAGGCGTATAAGATATCAAATCATGTGGAAAAGTAATGTATGGAATATTACTTTAAACAGTGGGAACAGCACATGTGGTCAAATGTATAAATTAGATAAGGATAATTTTAAGTTTAACTTTCAGAGTCTCCTTCATATGCAGATAGTATCAACATTTGGAGTTGATTTCTCAACACACTGATGACCACAACATCCTTGGAAACATTTAAAACAGAAGTACATTTTGCAGTGGGAAGACTGTCATGTTGTTTGATATGGATGAATTAAGATGGGTCATGCAGGTTTCCTGCAGTGCCTTGTGTGGGATTCAAAATCTGATTCAAGCCATATCATTACAAAAGCATGCCTTAAGGTTTCAGACATGCAAAATGTGAGTTGTAGGCCTAATATAATTCACAAGCTCCCGCATGTGCCTCAAGGACCGGGCTGATTATTTTCTGTTTGTATGTTTCTGTAAACATGCTTCCTTCATTGAATGCAACGTTTTGAACTTTATGGGCCTGAGGAATCTGGGTAAATGCTCGCTCTCTGATGGGCTTAAGACTGGTCGGAGAGCAGCTGCTAGTCATTTTCTGTGCCTGAGCAGTTCATAAAGCTGTGACCAGCAAGAGCAAAAACTACAATGCGAAGGATTGGGGCTGCTCCAAGTTCACAAAGTAGCAGCATCATCAGGCAGGGAGAAACCAACTGGACTCAGGCAGACGGAATCAGAGATAGTTGCTACATTGAAAAGAAAACAGTAAAATTCTAAAAGTTGGAAAACATCAACAAGTGAGTTCACATTTCAGACTCACAAGCTTTTCCTCTGTTCCTCCTAGAGCGAAGAAGCTTAGGTTGGGCTTTAAAGGAATGTTCAAGACCATAAAGGGTTTTAATGGATTAAAGAAGGATAAATTGTTTCCTGTGGTAGAAGAGCTAATAGACAAAGGACATAGATTTAAGGTAAAAGTACCAGAGAGGAATACAAGGAAATGTTTTTCTATGTAGCTAATTATCGAGATCTGGAGCTCACTGCCTGAAAGTACAGATTCAACAGCAAGTTCCAAAAATGTTATGATCCCTGCTATTGGGAATGCTGGACAAGTCAGATCCTGGAGTGAAACCTGCTTGGTAGACCATAAGACTTCTTTTCAATTTGTTCAATCACTGAATATATTTACAAGAGACTTTGAACAAAAGAACATCAAAGTTTATTAATCCTGCATTATCAACATTCTTGCGTTACCGTTGACCAGAAACTCAGCTGGACTTGCCACATAAACACAATGGTTACAAGGGCAGGTCAGAGGCTAGGAATACTGTAGTGGGTAACTCACCTCCTGACTCCCCAAAGCCTGTCCACCAACTATAAGGCACAAGTCAACTGTGCAATGAAACGCTTCCCTCTTGTCTGGATGGGTGCAGCTCCAAAAACCTAAGAAGTTTGCTGCCATCTAGGACAAAGCAGCTTGCTTGATTGGCACCACATCCACAAATATTCACTTTACACAAACACGTGGAATTAGACCCTGTATACACACCACTGCAAAGAAAAACTGGAAATGAGGTAATCAACTCCATCAGACCCCAGAGTTTAAATAACAAGTGGGAAAGTGCAACAGCGCTTCATAGGAGGCTGCACTGATGATGTTACCCAGCAGGGTAATGAAACGTTTGCAAACTAATGAACCAGCTCGGCTAGTGAACCAACCACATTATTAAGGTCATGATTAGCAGGATTCCTTCAAAGAAGCTGCATAAAAAGCCACGAATTTCACTCACAAGAAGTGGGAATCCTGGATTTTACTTGCAAAAGACAGTAATTATCAATTTTCACAGCAAAATATGGGATTTCTGCAGTTTGACTGCTAAAGTGCATGAATGCTGCCATGTGTGAGTATAAAAAATATTATGCACAAAAAGAAAAAAAACCTCTTTTACACTCTACAAGAACTTGTTGAAATAATCTTAATACAATGGTCATAAATAAAGATTCAAATGTTTTATCCTCAACAAAAACCTGACAGGTACTCAAACCTCAGTGAAAAGTCACCTGATTTCCATTTTAAAGTTCCTTGTTTGGTGGGTATAGATCCAAATGAATTGAGATCCTTAAACAAACTGCTAACACAGCTCAATTATTTCCAACATGGGTTCCTTAAACTCCTCTTCCACTACCTTCTGATTTTGGAGTGTTTCTCCAAGTGATATTAAGCCACTCACAACTTCTTTACTTCTGCCCTGGCTGTTCTGGAGACTTGAAAACTGCCCTGCTGGTGGTACAAGGATTTCTCTCTCCAAATGTCCAGATTTATCCTCTGAAAGAAACCTGCATACTGCTTGTGCTTCTGGATGATTCCGTTATTCTGTGTCATAGGCCTTCTTACTGTGAGGCAACAGGTCCTTTAGTTTGTTTCTAAGGCATTGACTGTTTACATCCAGACATTTAAAAGCTCATTTAAAAGCTTGGAAACAAACTTCCAGCCAAACCAGCATGATTCACAGGACTCAAAAATGAAACTGAAATTATGTCTCCCCCCGTTAACACACACAATATTGTGATGAATGTTTGTGTGATTAGTGTGTATTAATACCGTTTTTTTTAGAGCTTGGATTTTAATTTAGTGGCATATGAGTGTTAGCTTATTTTTGGTGAAGAGGTTTAAAATTAACTAGGCCAGTCCATCCAAGACTATGATTTTAACCCAGTATGTATCAGAAAGCAGGTGACAGAAAATACCTCTGGAGTGTTAAAAGAAGTTGTTGACACTGCGGGCAGGCCATGACAGGAGAGAGAAGCTTTAAATCAGTAGTAATAGCAGAAGCTATGATGAGCAATAAAGAAGTTCAGAAACTCTTGGGTTCAGTTTGAAGGAGGCCTGATTGAATGTCACGATGTGGAAGAGCCGATGTTGGAAAATTATTTGTAACTCATAGAACAGGGACAGGGAAAAGGTATTGAATCAACTATAACATAATGATATTTGGGAGCAAATGGGATTTTACTTTGCCATAAGTTTTGAAATATTTTGATACTGATATTGATTTGATTTGATTTATTGTGTCACATGTACCTAAGTACAGTGGAAATCTTTGTTTTGCGAGCAGTACAGGCAAGATTGTAGCAAACAAGGACATACAGATCATAGGGTGTTTAGACAGAGCGAGGCATTTAGATTACACTGCACAGGAGGTTCACAAAGCAAGATCAACATACAAACTGTGGTTTATGACCATAAGCGATGGGTACAGAACGAAGCCATTTGGTCTCTTGAGTTTGCTCCACCATTCAATAGAATCTTGGCGGATATGACGTTTCTCATAGCCACTTTCCTGCTCTTTTCTGGTAACATTTGATTCCCTTACTGATCAAGAATCTATTTATCTCTGCCTTAAATATACACAAGGACTGTGCCCCCACAGCTCTCTGTAGCAAGGAATTCTAAAGGCTCATAACCCTCTGAGAGAAGAAATTTCTCCTTATCTCAGTCTATGAGTCTGTGCCCTCTGGCCCTAGACCATCCCAGGTTGGGATAATCCTCTCAGCTTTTACTCTGTCAACTCCAGTGAGTAGAATCCAACCGGTTTAACCTTTGCTCGTAAGACAATCCTTCGAAACCAGGGATCATCTCAGTGAATCTTCTCTGAACTGTCTCCGATGAAATTATAACTTTCTTTCAATAAGGGGACCTAAACTGCTGACAGCACTCCAGATGTAGTCTCACAACACCTTGAACAGTTTCAGTAAGACCTCCCTACTCCTCTTGTTATAAAGGTCAACATTCTATTAGCCTTCCTGATTCCCTGCTGCCCCTGTGTGCTAGTTTTCTGTGTTTCATGCACAAGTGTCCACTTTGTGTTGCAGCTTTCTGCAATTTCTCTCCATTTACATAATATTTTGATTTTTTTCATGAGAAGTGGACGTTGCTGGCTAGCCAGAATTTATTGCCCATCCCTAGTTGCCCTTGAGATGGTGATTGTGAGCCGCCTACTTAAACAGCTGCAGTCCATGTGCTGTAGTAGGGCCACAAAACCCTTAATGAGGGAATTCCAGGATTTTGACTCAATGACACCAAAGGCGGTGATAAATTTCCAAGTCAGGATGATAAGAGCCTTGGAGAGGAACTTGGAGTTGATGGTGTTCACATCCCATTCTGCTGCCCTTGTCCTTCTAGATGGAAGTGGTCGTGGGTTTGGAAGGTGCTGTCTGATGATCTTTGGTGAATTTCTGCAGCGTATCTTGTAGATAATACACACTGCTGCTACTGAGCGTCGGTGGTGGAGGGAGTGGATGCTTGTGGATGTGGTGCCAATCAAGCGGGAGCTGCTTTGTCCTGAATGGTGTCAAGCTTCTTGAGTGTTGTTGGGGCTGCACCCATCCAGGCAAGTGGAGGAGTATTCCATCACATTCCTGACTTGTGCCTTGTAGATGGTGGACACATTTTGGGGAGTCAGTTTTGGGGACTCACTGCAGTATTGCTCGCCTTTTTCCTGGTCTTGTAGGCATCATGTTTATGTGGCGAGTCTAGTTGAGTTTCTAGCCAATTATTATCCCTAGGATGTTGATAGTGGGGGCCTCAGTGATGGTAACACTATTGAATGTCAAGGGATGGTGGTTAGATTGTCTCTTATTGGAGATGATCCTTCCTTGACATTCATGTGCCATGAATTTTACTTGCCACTTATCTGCCCAAGCCTGGATATTGTCCAGATCTTGTTGGACTGTGTCAATATCTGAGGAGTTGTGAATTGTGTTGAAAGTTGTGCAGTCATTGACAGACATGCCTATTTCTGACTTGTGATAGAGGGAAGGTCATTGATGAAGCAGCTGAAGATGGTTAGGTCGAGGACACTGCCCTGAGGAACTCCTACAGAAATGTGGTAGAGCTGAGACAACTGACTTCCAACAACCATGACCATCTTCCTATATGCAAGGTATGACTCCAACCACCAGAGAGTTTGCCCATTGATACCCATTGATTCCAACTTTGCTAGGGCTCCTTGGTTGAATGCTGCCTTGCTGTCACCTCACTTCTGGAATGCAGTTCTTTTCTCCATGTTTGGACCAAGGCTGTAATGAAGTCAGGACTGTTGATGACATTTCCATCACTTTACTGATGATCAAGAGTAGACTGATGTGGCAGTAATTGGCTGGGTTGGATTTGTTCTGCTTTTTGTGTACAGGTTATATATGGGCAATTTTCCACATTGTCAGATAGATGCCAGTGTTTTAACCAAGAGCTTGGTTAGGATTGTAGCAAGTCCTGCAGCACAAATCATCAGTACTGTTGCCGGAACACTGTTAGGGCCTGTAACCTTTGCAGTACCCAGTGCCTCCAACTGTTTCTTGTTATCACATGGAGTGAATTGAATTGGCTGAAGACTGGTATGTGTGATATAACAAGGTGTAGAGCTGGATGAACACAGCAGGCCAAGCAGCATCAGAGGAGCAGGAAAGCTGACGTTTTGGGCCTAGACCCTTCTTGTGATGTTTTTATTCTCCCTTCCAAAATGAACAAATTTGCATTTGCCCACTTTATACTCCACTTGTCAACTTTTTGCTTTCTTACTTAACCTACAAATATCTCTCTGCAAATTGTTTATATCACTCTCACAACCTTTCCTTCCACCTATTTCAGTGTTGTCTGAAAACTTGGCTATATTACATTCACTTCCTTCTTCCAAGTCATTGATGCAGTCCCAGCACTGATCCCAATGGAACCCCACTGGCCATAGGTCAAAAGCATCATAGATACCAGTCTTCAGCCAAGTCAATTCATTCTACATGGCATCAAGAAAAAATTGGAGGCATTGGATACTGCAAAGGCTATTGGCCCTGACAACATTTCCTACTCGTTGCTTCCTGCACATTAGCCAACTCTCTATCCCTGCCAATGTACTACCTCCAGCACCATGAGCTCTTATCTTGTGATTTACTCTTTTGTGAGGTACCTTTTCGACCATTTTCTGGAAGTCCAAATACAACACATCTACTGGTTCCCTCTATCCACTCTGATTGAGACAAATAAATTCGTCAGATATGAGCTCCCTTTCATCAAACTGTGCAGTCTCTGCTTGATTAGATTCTGATTTTCCAAGTGTTCTTCTGTTACTTTCTTAATACTTAATTGCAATACATTTCCAACAATAGATGTTAAGCTAATCAGCCTACACATACCCATTTTTTGTCTCCCTCCCCTTTTCAATAGGGGTGTCCCATTGGCTGTTTTCCAGTCCTCTGGCACTTCTCTGGAATCCAGGGATTTTTGGAAAATTACAACCAATGCATTTTCTATCTTTGTAGCTATCTCTTTAAAGATCCTAGAATGCAAGCCATCAGGGACAGGAGATTTATTTGCCTTTAGCTGCGTTAATTTGTTTAATGCTATTTCTCGAGTGTTGGTGATACTTAATTCCTCCACCCTTATTCTTTAATATTAGTGGAATGTTCAAAGTATGTTCTATCATAAACACTGATGCAATATATCTGTTTAACCCATCTGCCGCTTCCTTGTTCCCCATAACTATCTCCCCAGATTCATTTGCTAAATGGTTTATGTTCACTTTGACCCTTTGTTCAGTTTGTTCATTCTCTGTTACTTTTTCATACATTTAAAGAAGTTCTTATTGTCAGTTTTAATATTCCTCACTAGTTTGCATCATGCTTTATTTTCTCTTTCTTTATTATCTTTTTAGTCCTCCTATGCTTGATTTTGAATTTATCCCAGTCTACAGGGCTAACACTGTCTTTGGGCTTCTTATGTGCCTTTCTTTTCAGGTTAAACCTCTCCTTAACTTCCTTAGTTAGTCACAGTTGGTTTATCCCTCTCTAAGAGTCTTAACTCCTTACTGCTATCTATTGGCCTCGGCAGCAGTTGGCCTGTTACGATGGCTTTCAGCAGCCTTAGGCTCGATGGGCCAAGTGGCCTTCTCCTGTTCCTAAGTCCTGTTGTCCTACGTTGGTAAGTAGTGAAAATTTCAACCAGCATCACCAATACATCTCCTGCCCCACCAGGGGACCAAACATTCTGGACCACTGCTACAAAACCATCAAAGACTCCTACTGTTCCATTCCCTGCCCTCACTTCAGAAAATCCCTCTAACTTACCAGCAGAGGATGAAATCAGAGAATCCTTCACGGAAAGAAGTACAGTGCTGGTCCGAGGTAGCGGAAGACCGTCTCCGGGATAGCTCGGAATCGATGGACTGGACTGTGTTCAAGTGTTCAGTGGAAAACCTAGACACATACGCCACCACCATCATGGACTTCATTAGCGAATGTGAAAAGGACTGCATACCAATGAAGTCATTCTGAGTGTTCCCCAACCATAAACCTTGGATGAACCAGGAAGCCCACTCTCTATGAAGACCAGTCAGCTTTCAAGTCGGGTGACCCTGACCAATATAAGAAATTTAGATATGACGTCTGCAAAGCTGTCAGGGATGCCAAGAGGCAGTACTGGACCAAGTTAGAGGCCAAAGCCCACCAAACAGACTCCTGCCGCTGAAACAACATGGCAGGATACAAAGTCAAGCAGCTGTGCTCAAAGCTTTCTGTACTCAGTTTGAGCAGAATGCCCGCAGTGCGGTCATGCCTGCCCCTACAGCCCCAGACACACCTTTCCCTCTGTCACTGCTGCAGACGTCAGATCAGTCTTCCTGGGAGGCAACCCAAGGAAAGCGACAGGCCCGGATGGTGTCCCCAGCTGAGCTCTCGGATCCTGTGTGGACCACTTTGCAGTATTCACTGACATCTTCATCCCCACCCTCCTACAAGCCGAAGTCGCCATCTGCTTCAAGAAGATCACCGTCATCCCTGTATCTAAGAAAGTACATGCAATGTGCCTTAATGACTACCAACCAGTGGCTCTGACTTCAATAATTATGAAGTGCTTTGAGAGGCTGGTCATGTCCCACATCAGCTCCTGTCTCCCATCCTGCCTTGATCCTCTACAGTTTGCCTAAAGACATAACAGGTCCACAGAGGATACCATATCCCTAGCCCTGCACTCATCCCTGGAATATCTGGACGACGAGGACACCTACGTCAGACTCCTGCTTGTTGACTACAGCTCCACCTTCAACATTATTATCCCCACCAGACTGATCTCAAAACACCATGACCTTGGTCTCGGCTCCACCCTCTGCAACCGGATCCTCAGCTTTCTGACCCACAGACCGCATTCAGTGAGGATAGGTAACTGCACCCCCTCCGCAATAACACTCAACACTGGAGCCCCCAAGGATGAGTCCTCAGCCCCCTACTGTACTCCCTGTACACCTACAACTGTGTTGCAAAATTCTGAATGAATGCTATTACAAGTTCAGTGACAACACCTCCATAGTGGGACAGATATCTAACAACGATGAATCAAACTACAGAAGGGAGATAAAGAACTTGATGACGTGGTGCGAAGAAAACAATCTGTCTTTCAACATTGGGAAAACTGAAGAACTGATCATTAACTTCAGAATGAAAGGAGGAGAGCATGTCCTACATACATCAACGGAGTTAGGTTGAGAGGGTGGAGAGCATCAAGTTCCTCGGAGTGATGATAACCGACAACCTGTCCTGGACTTCCCACATAGATGTGACGGTCAAGAAGGCACAACAACACCTCTTCTTCCTCAGGCGGCTCAGGAAATTTGGCAGGTCCATAAGGTCCCTCACCAACTTCTACAGATGCACTATTGAAAGCATACTGTCTGGGTGCATAGCGGCCTGGTATGGCAACTGCTCTGCCTAGGACTGTAAGAAACTACAGAAGGTGGTGTGCACAGCCCAGACCATCACGGAAGCCGACCTTCCATTCATGGACTCTATTTATGTGGCTCGCTGCCGCAGGAAGGCTGTCAACATCATCAAAGACTCATCCCACCCTGGTAATGATCTCGTACAACCTCTTCCGTCAGGCAGAAGATACAGAAGTCTGAACAGACGTACCAGCAGGTTCAGGAACTGCTTCTTCCAGGCCATTATCAGACTGATGAATGGACTCTCTAGCCTCAAATAAAGCTCATCTTGCTAACGTTGATCTCACCTAGTGCATGCCCTGTGCAATGTAACTTGTATGCCTCCAAGTCTTTTTGATCTGTACATTCTAGCTTACTATGATCTGCCTGTATTGCTAGTAAACAAAGCTTTCCACTATATTTCAGTACACTTTACAGTAAAGCAATTAATCAATTTTGCTGCCCAGTTCACTTTAGCTAACTCTTAACTTCATTTCATTGTAATTCCCTTTATTTAAGTTAACAGTTGTTTTTGACCCAGGTTTTTCACTCTCAAATTGAGTATTAAATTCTATCATGTTATGATCACTACTTCCTAGGAGATCTTTTACTTGGAAGAGGTTTATTAAACCTCATTCATTGCCCATTACCAGATCAAAGATAGCTTGCTCCCTAGTTGGCTACATGACATATTGTTCCAGGAAATGATCCCTAATGCACCCTTAATTTGTTGTCATAGCTATCTCTTCTAATTTAGTCAACCCAATCAACATGAAGATTAAAGTCACCCATAATTGTTGTTCTATTCTTTTTATATGCTCCTATTATTTGTTTATTTATAGCCTTTCCCACAGCATTGCTACAGTTTGGGGTCTGTACACTACTCTGACCAATATCTTCTTCCCCTTGCTGTTTCTCACCTCTGCCCAAATGGACAATACATCATCTGAACCTGGATCATCTCTCACAACAGTCCTCATTTCATTTCTTATTAGCAGTGCTACCCCATCACCTTTTCCATCCATCCTGTCCCTTCAAAAGGTCAAATATCCCTGAATATTAAGTTTCCAGTTTTGATTTCCTTGTAACCAAGTTTTTGTAATGGCTATGAGATCATATTCACTTACCTTGCTTTGCACTATCAGATTGCCCTGCATATACCAAATGCCTTGTGCATTTAAATACAAAGACTTTAAGTTTGTTCTGTTGTTAAATTCCCCCGCACCTTTATGGTTCCTTGGTAAAAGATGAGATTCACACATTCTGTCGCTTTGTTTTATTTTCTGGTAAGAATCAACCTCATCACTAACTTGCATCCTACCTTCTCCTTTACCTCTGATTTTATAATATTCCATGTGACAGAACCACCATCGCCCCTTACTAGTTTAAAGCCCCAGTTACGCGATTCACCAGGACTCTGGTCCCAGCATGATTCAGGTGGAAGCCATCCCATTGGAACAGCTCCCTCCTTCCCAGTGCTGGTACCAATGTCCCACAAATTAAAAACCGTTTCTCCTACACCAATCTTTGAGACACAAATTTACCTCTTTAATCTTGTTGATCCTGTGACAATTAGCTCGTGGCTCAGATGGTAATCAAGAGATTATTACCTTTTCATTCTGCGTTTTAATTTTGCACCTAGTTGCTCATATTCCATCAGTAAAACCTCTTTCCTCTTTCTACCTGTATCATTGGTAACTACGTAGGCCACACCAATTGGATATTTCCTCTCCCGCTCCACATTCCTCTGCAGCCCGGATGAGATATCCTGAACTTGGGCACCACTCAGGCAACACAGCCTTTGGGACTCCCAATTCTGGCCACAGAAAACAGTGTCTATTCCTCTGACTATATTATCCCTGTTTACAACTACATTTCTCTTTTCTCCCTGCCTCATGAATGGTTCCCTGTAATGTGGTGCTCTGGTCAGTTTGCTCATCCTCCCTACAGCCCCTGTTCTCACCCACACAAGGAGCAAGAATCTTAAACCTGTTTGACAAGCTCAAGGGCTGAGGCTCCTTCAGCACTACCTCCTGGATCCCTCTACCTGCCTCAATCATAGTCACACCGTCCTGTCCCTCACTACTGACTAAATTTGAAGTATCTAAGAGGTGAGACTGCTTCCTGAAACACAGCATCCAGGGAACTCTCCCCCTCCCTGAGCTGGAGTTCCTCAAGCATATGGTAAATGGAAAAGCCCTGGGGAAAATTGACGCACAAAGAGATCTGGGTGTTCAGGTCCATTGTACCTGAAGGTGGCAACGCAGGTCGATAGAGTAGTCAAGAAAGCATACGGCATGCTTTCATTCATCGGACAGGGTATTGAGTACAAGAGTTGGCAGGTCATGTTACAGTTGTATAGGACTTTGGTTCGACCACATTTGGAATACTGCGTACAGTTCTGGTCACCACATTACCAAAAGGATGTGAATGCTTTGGAGAGGGTGCAGAGGAGGTTCACCAGGATGTTGCCTGGTGTGGAGGGCACTAGCTATGAAGAGAGGTTGAATAGATTAGGATTATTTACATTAGAAAGATGGAGGTTGAGGGGGGGACCTGATTGAGGTCTACAAAATCATGAGAGGTATAGACAGGGTGGATAGCAAGAAGCTATTTCCCAGAGTGGGGGCCTCAATTACTAGGGGGTCATGATTTCAAGGTGAGAGGGGAAAAGTTTAAGGGAGACATGCGTGGAAAGTTCTTTACACAGGGTGGTGGGTGCCTGGAACGCGTTGCCAGCGGAGGTGGTAGAGGCGGGCACAATAGCGTCATTTAAGATGTATCTAGACAGATACATGAATGGGCAGGGAGCAGAGGGATACAGATCCTTGGAAAATAGGATAGAGGATTTTGATAGAGGATCTGGATCGGAGCAGGCTTGGAGGGCCGAAGGGCCTGTTCCTGTGCTGTAATTTTCTTTGTTCTTTGTTCATCCAACACTTGCTACAGATGTGGTCACTATGAACCACAATGGGGTCCACCAGCTCACACATCATGCAGTTACAGACAATCGCCTGGCCCTGCATCTATATTTCATTTACTTGTTTACTCAGTTCCTAATTTATTTTTTCATATCTTTAGATAGCTTGTTTTTGTGTCAGTCTTTATTACTTTTGTGTAGTAAACTTCTGTCTCATTGTTAAAACCAAATCTGTTGCCTTGTGTGCTTATATTTCAGTGAAAGACTCCCATGTTGAATAAGAAAAACAAAATGTGAGCGAACAATACAGATTTCATTTTGGGATATGATTTGTCCAGTAGTAACGTCAGCTGGAATTATAACAATATAGATATATAAATCAAACTAAGCTATATATAGTTCTGTCTACTTTAGGAGCTGAGTTTCCAAACAATGATACATCATCATGAGCCTTCATCACACCTCCCTGCAGAAAAAAAGAAATGAATTGGTAAGATGTTGCCATTTTTCTCTTACAATTACCTCATCACAATACTTATTGTATTTATACAAATTTCACGTGTAATAATATTCATATTAAAGGCATAAAGGCTTTCCATAGCAATCATAATCTACAGAAGCCCATTTTGATCATGGCATTGTTTTTCCATATTTCCTCTTGATAAACCATTCATCTTTTCCTGCGATGTGAATGACTTTCAAATTACATCTTTGTGGCTTTGAACTCTGATGAAACAGCGTCAATGGCTTGGTATGAAATCTTTCAAGAAAAGTGAGACGATTATGGTCTGTATAAACAATAGCGCCTCAAGAATTGTAAGCTTTGAAATGTTGCAGTGTCGATCCCAGACTCAAAAACACTGTCTTCATTGTTGAATATTTCTGCCGTCACATTTAGTTTGTGAGAAAAAGCAGAGATGAGCTGGGTGATCGTCATCTTGTTCTCCTGTATTTACACTGCAATGGTGATGCTCACATCAACAGTCATCGAGTCGTAGAGTCATACAACCCAGAAGCAGAACCTTCAGTCAAGTCATCCATGCTGAATAAGTTTCCCAAACTAAACCAATCCCATTTGTCAGCATTTGGCCCATATCCCTCTAAACCTTTTTTATTCATAATGTCTTTTAAATGTTATAACCGTACCAGCATCTACCACTACCTCCGGCAGTTCATTCCACACATGAACCATTTTCAGTGTGAAAAAGTTGCCCCTCAGGTCCCTTTTAAATCTTTCGCCCTAACCTTAGAAAAAATATGCCCCCTAACTTTGAACTCACCTACCCTAGGGAAAAGACTTTCGCTATTCACCTTATCTATGGCCTTTATGATTTTATAAACCTCTGTAAGATCACCCCTCAACTTCCTATGCTCCAGTGAAAATGTCCCAATCTTTCCTTATAACTCAAACCATCCATTCCTGGCAACATCCTGATAAATCTTTTCTGAGCCCTCTGCAATTTAATAATATCATGTGAGAATTTAGGAAGCATGGTTAGTAAGTTTGTAGGTGACAGAAAAATTGGTGATATAGTCAACAGTGAAGAAGATTATCTGAGATTATGAGGGAATCTTTGTCAATTGGGCCAATGAGCTGAGAAATGGCAAATGAACTTTAATTTGGATAAATACGAGGCGCTGCATTTTAGTAAAACAAACCAGGGCAGGACTTACACAGTTAATATTAGGGACCTGGGGAGTGTTGTAGAACAGAGAGACCTAGGGGTTCAGGTACATTGTTCATTGAAAGTTGTGTCATAGGCAGAGAGAATGATAAAGAAGGCCTTTGGCACGCTTACCTTCATTGCTCAGACCATTGAGTACAGGATGGAGATGTCATGTTGAGGTTGTACAGGATATTGGTGAGGCCACTTTTGGAGTACTGCATACAATTCTTGTTGCCTTGTTATAGGAAAGATATTATTAAATTGGTGAGGGTTCAGAGTCAGCACGGAAACAGACCCTTTGGTCCAACTCGTCTATGCCAACCAAGTTTCCCAACGTAAACTCGTCCCATTTGTCTGCGTTTCGCCCATATCCCTCTAAACCTTTCCTGTTCGTGTACCTATCCAAATGTCTTTTAGGTGTTGTAACTGTACCAGTGTCTTCCATTTACCATCTTGGTAAGTTGGGTTAACTTTCCATTGTGCAATCTGCCTGATTCATGTCTTATAATTGGATGAAAATGACAACAGGCCATCAAGCCTTTCTACCAGACAAACTGATTTTGTAGTGAAGGTATAAATTAGTTCCAATGTGTTTGACATTGAAACTGTGTACACTAACCCACATGAGCACCTTATTGTGTTCAGTAGTGCAACCCATCTGATGGTTCAGTTATCACTAAAGAAGTCATGACATAGAGTCATAGTCATACAGCACGGAAACAGACATTTTGGTCCAACTCATCCATGCCGACCAGGTATTGAAACTGAACTATTCTCATGTGCCCGCATTTGACCCATATTCCTCTAAACCTTTCCTATTCATACACTTGTCCAAATGTCTTTTAAATGTTGTAACTGTATCTGCATCTATCACTTCCTCCGGCAGCTCATTCCACATACAAACCACCCTCTGTGTGAAAAAGTTGCCCCTCAGGTTCCTTTTAAATCTTTCTCCTCGCCTTAAGATTATGCCATCTAGTTTTGAACTCCCCTCTGATATGGAAAAGACCTTTGCTATCCACCTTACCTATGCCCTTCATGATTTTATACCTCTATCAGGTCACTCCTCAAACTCCTACGCTCTATTGAAAAATGTCCCAGCATATCCAGCCTCTCCTTGTAACTCAAACTCATCAGTCCCAGTAACATCCTTGTAAATCTTTTCTGCACCCTCTCCAATTTAATAATATCCTTTGTATAATAGGGCAACCAGAATTGTACACTGTATTCCAGAAGTGGCCTCACCAAAATGCTATACCATCTCAACATTATGTCCCAACTCCTGTACTCAAAGCAACAAAAACAAAGTTGCTGGAAAAGCTCAGCAGGTCTGGCAGCATCTGAGGAAGGGTCACCGGACCCGAAACGTTAACTCTGTTTTCTCCTCCACAGATGCTGCCAGACCTGCTGAGCTTTTCCAG
>NC_063358.1:5319988-5357333 GCF_021869965.1 Rhincodon typus
CTCCTCTGATGCTGCTTGGCCTGCTGTGTTCATCCAGCTCTACACCTTGTTACCTTATTTAAAGTTTAACTGTTTTATCTTGTGCTTTAAGCCAATGCTACTACCTGTATATTGAGATACCAGTTTAGCACAGCCTGGTGTCTACTCATACACTGTTGTTGAGAATGCTTGCTCTTTATCACTAAATGAGTGTCTTCAACTCCTTATGAACCATAACACCCCTTTGTTTACAGCTGTACAGACTTGGTTATCAAACACAGCTTTCTAGTGCAGGGTCTAAACCCATGTCTTCACATGCTCAGTCTGGACTGGTGTCTTCTCTCCTTCTGATGTTAGTCATGTGATCAGTTACATCACCATAATTTCCATGAACCTCATCATACCACAGCTCCTCCCAAATTTCTCTATACTTGGTCAACATCATTCCAGTGGTTTGCTTTTTATGAGCTTCTGCCATGTAGTCATTGATATTGGGCAGCTGGATTACAACATAGAGTGATGTTAACAGTGTGGGTTCAATTCCTGCACCAGCTGAAGTTACTATGAAGGATTCTCCTTCTCAACCTCTCCCTTTACCAGGCATGTAGTGAACCTCAGGTTAAACCACCATCTGTCATCTCTCTCTCTATTGAGACAGCAGCCCCATGGTCCAATAGGACTATGTTACCTTTTCTTTCAGATTTGATGAACTAACTTTAGTTAATTTCAGCGTTTTACAATCTCTATCTGTCAGCTGTCTGGTGAATCATTGCTATTGCAATGTGAGAGATCACCTGCTTATTCTCAATTAGGTTTTTATCTCAAGACACTGCTGAAAAGCTGTGGCAGATTCTCAGTATTATTGTGGCTGCACATTACAAACCACAAGTAGTGAAAGTGTTATAAAAGGCTGCAACTTGACTAATTTATATTCTTCAAATAAAGCAAAGCTACATCGGCACTGCAGTCAAAGAATAAGTCAGATGCTGGATGCATTTTATTGGCTCAGGTGCACAATGGTTTATGATTTATTGCCCTCTTCTTTATTGTTCCAATTTTTTATATTATCCATTTCTGTGATGCCTTCATTGTGTTCAGCAGAATGCCAATAATTTTGTAACTGATAATTATCTTTTTCCTGGAAGGTCTTGTAATGTTTTTCTTGTTCACAGGGCTCTGAGAATGGCTATGAATCACTGAGAAGAAAGTACACAAACTGCTGGTGGGGAATTACTTGTGGGAGCTTGCTGTGCACAACTTGTCTGAAACGTTTCATGCGTTACAGCAATGGCTACACATCAAACAACTTAACTGGTTGTGAAGCACTTTGAGGCATCAGTGGTCATAAGGCCATAAGATATAAGAGCAGAAGTAGGCCATTCAGCCCATTGAGTCTGTTCCACCATTCAATGAGATCATGGCTGTTCTGATCATCCTCAACTCCACATTGCTGACTTTTCCCCATAACCTTTGATTCCCTTACAGATTAAAAATTTGTCTTTCTCAGCTTTGAATATACTTAATGACCCAGGCTCAACACATCTCTGTGGTAAAGAATTCCAGAGATCTAATATCTGTTCAGATAAGAAATTCCTCTTTACTTCTGTTTTAACTGTACTATCCCTTATTCTGAGATTATGCTGTCTGGTTCTAGACTTTCCCTCAAGCGAAAACAACCTCTCTACATCTACTCTGTCAACCCCTCTAAGAATATGCTTCAGTGAGGTCTCTTTTCATTTTTCAAAATTCCAATGAGTTCAGGCTCAATCTACTCAACCTCTCCTCATTAGAAAATCCCTCCATACCGAGGATCAGCCCAATGAGCGTTCTCTGTAATGCCAGTATAACTTCCTTTAAATAAGGTACCAAAACTGTTCATAGTATTCCAGGCTGTGGTCTGACTAGTGCTTTGTATAGTTTTACCAAAACCTCCCTATTTTTATGAAAGAAAAATGCTGCCGAGGTTGGAAACCTGGAGAAATTCAGCAGGTCTGGCAGCATGTTAAATGTTAACAGGGATAACATTTGGGTTCCTACGTTCTGAAGGAGAGTCATACTGGACTTGAAACATTAACATTATTTTTCTCTCCATAGACACTGCTGAGCTTCTTCAGCAAGTTCTGTTCTTATTACCTATTTTTATACTCCATTCCCCCGAAATAAAGGCCAACATTCCATTTGCCTTCACGATTACTGAACTTGTAGCTAGCTTTCTGAGATTTGTGCATGAAGGCACTCAAATCACTATGTGCTGTAGCTTTCTACAGTTTTTCACTGTATAAATAATATTCAGCTCCTCTATTCTTTCTGTCTAAGCACATAACCTTACATTTTTCCATATTACATTCCATCTGCCAAGTTTTGGCTCATTCAGTTAACCTGTTTCTATCACTTTGTAGACTCTATGTGTCATTCTTACCACTTGTCTTCCCACCATTTACAAACTTGACTATAGTACATTCATTCTCCTCACCCAAGTCACTAATATATGTTGTAAATAATTATGGCCCCAGTACTGTTTCCCTGTGGCATTCTACTTGTTACAGGTTGGCATCCATTGTTCCCCTTATCCCAACTCTTTGTTTTCTAACAGTTAGCCAATCATCTCTACTCCTGCTAATATAGCCCCGACTACATGGGCTCTTATCTTATAAAGTAGCCTAATGTTTGGTATCTTATCAAACACGATCTGAAATTCCAAATATATCACATCCACTGCTTTCCTTTTATCTACCCTGCTTGTTAACTCTTCAAAGAATTCTAATAAATTGGTTAGGCATGAATTTCCCTTCATGTAGCCATGCTGATTCTGCTTTATCATATTATATATTTCTAAATGCTCTGCTATTACATTCTTTCCAGCAGACTGATATTTTTCCACAACAGATGTTAATAGTTAGCTGTTTTCTATATCCCTCTCTTTTTGAATAAGTGTGTTACATTGGTAGTTCTCTAATCCTCTGGGACTTTCCAAGAAACTAGAGACTTTTGGAAGATCCCTATCAGTGCATCCCCTATCTCTGTAATGACACCCTTTAATATTCTAAGATGCAATCTTTCATGTCCACAGGGCTTACCAGCCTTTAGCTCCATGTGTTTCCCTGGTAAACCTGCTTCAGTAGACATTATCAGATCCAAAATAGCCTGATCCTTAGTTGGATCCACAACAAATGGTTCCAGGAATATATCCTGAATACACTCTAAGAATTCTTGCTCATGTCATGAAAGGTGCTTAATAAATGCAAGTTCTTCTTTTTCTTCTTGATAACTGAGGACAGCAAGAATGTGCCAACTATACCACCCCACCCCCCCATACCATTAAATCCAGTGCACTGCTCAAGCTGAGGTGAACGAATGCAAACCGGAGATCCAGCTCGGGGGATCTATCTATGTGAAATTGCGCAGCTTCTGGTCTGACAAACCCTACTGAGTCAGCAAAACAGCTTTGCAATCCCAGAATCAATTCCCAGGCTGTTAGGTTATATGCTCTGTTTTAGGTCCTGCCTTATGGTTGGGTACAGGGTCTGCTGGTGAGCAACCATGAAAGGAAGTGCTGGTTGAAATTTTCACTACTTACCAACATAGGACAACAGGACTTAGGAACAGGAGAAGGCCACTTGCCCCATCAAGCCTAAGGCTGCTGAGAGCCATTGTAACAGGCCAACTGCTGCCAAGGCCAATAGATATCAGTAAGGAGGTAAGACCCTTAGAGAGGGATAAACCAACTGTGACTAACTAAAGAAGTTAAGGAGAGTATCAAGTTGAAAGGAACGGCATATAAGGAAGCAGAATCAGTGATAGCCTGAAAATTGGAACAAATTTAGAATCCAGTAAAGGAGGACTAAAAAGATAGTAAAGAGAGAGAAAATAAACTATAAGGGCAGACTAACGAGGAATATAAAAACTGACAAAAAGAACTTCTTCAAACATTTATAAAAAAATACAGAAGCATTTGGGGAGATGGTGATGTGGAACAAGGAAAAGGCAGAGGAATTAAACAGATATTTTACATCAGTCTTTATGCTGGAAGATGCTTCAAACATTCTATTAATACTGAACAATATGAGGGAGAAATTAAATACCATCAATATTACAAGAAATGTAGTATTAGACAAACCAGTGGGGCTGAAGGCAGATAAATCCGCTGATGGCTTACATCCTTAGATCCTAAACGAGATAACGACAGACTTAGTGGATGTATTGGTTTTAATTGTTCAAAGTTGTTGGATTCTGGAGAAGTAACAGAGGATTGGAAACTGCCAAGGGGACAAAAAGGGAGAAAAGCAAAACATGTGCAATATAAGTCAATTAGCCTAATACGTATTGTCGGAAAGTATTGGAATCAATCTTAATGCAGTAATAGCATAATATTTAGAAAATGATAACTGAATCAAGCAGAGTCAGTGTGGCTTTATGAAAGGGAAATCATGGCTGACTAATGTATTCAAGTTTATCAAGGAACTCTCAACTAGAGTGGATAGAGGGGAACCAGTAGAAGTGTTGAATTTGGATTTCCAGAAATCGTTTGGCAGGGTACCTCACAAAAGGTTAAGCAATAAAATGTGAACCAACAGTCTTGTAGGTAGTATATTGACGTGGATAGAGAATTCTGTTAATGGGAAGGAAACAATGAGTGGGGATAAGGGGTTCTTTTTTAGGTTGGTAACCCTTGACCAGTAGGGTTCCACAGGGACCAGTGTTGGGATCGCAACTGTTTACAATATAGATTGATGACTTGGAGGAAGGAAGTGAATGTACTGTAGCCAAATTTGCAGATGACTAAAATAGGTGGAAAGATAGGCTGTGAGAGAGATAAAAACAGTTTACAGATTTTGGAAGGAAGAACAAAAGAACGGATTATTATTTAAATGGAGAACAACTGCAGAAAGCTGTAACACAAGGGAACATGGGGGCACTTGTGCATGAAACACAGAAAGCTAGCACACAGGTGCAGCAGGGAATCAGGAAGGCTAATGGAATGTTGGTTCCTATTACGAGGGGGTTGCATATAAACGTAGAGAAATCTTACTGCAGGTGGACAAAGTGCTGGTGAGACCACATCTGGAGTACTGTGAGCAGTTTTTGTCCCCTCATTTAAAGAAAGATATCATTTCAGTGGAGGCAGTTTAGCAAATGTTCACTATGATGATTCCCAGTATAGATGGATTGCCTTATGAGCAAAGGTTAAACAGGTTCGGACTCTACTCATTGTAGTTTAGAAGAATGAGAGGTGATCTCATTGAAACATAAAGGATTTTAAAGGGGCTTGACAGGGTAATTGCTGAGAGGACTTTTCCCTCATGGGAGATTCTAGACCAGAGGCCACAGTCTCAGAATAAAGGGACATCAATTTAAGACTGAGATGAGGAGAAATTTCTTCTCTCAGAGGGTTGTGAGTCTTTGGAACGCCTTGCCACAGAGAGCTGAGGAGGCACAGTCTTTGTGTATATTTAAGGCTGAGATAGATACTTGATCAGACGGCGAATTAAGAGTCGTGGGAAAGAGTATGAGAATGGACATGTAGAATACCTGATTAGCCATGATCCTGTTGAATGGTGGAGCAGACTCGGGGCTGAATGGCCTACTCCTGTTCTTACTTCTTGTGGTTTTATAGCCTTATGAGTTTACATAAGGCTGGCCAAGGTTCATACCTTGTAATGCCAGATTGGACAATGATTTTAATCAATAAGACCACAAGAAAGATTGATATTCCTTGAACTTAATAGTAATCATAGGAGAGTATCTGATTGTTTTTCTGAAATGTGAAACCCGTGTCTAAAAATTGGTTATCATTGCCTTGAGCTAAATGAGCCTGAGCCACCAATCATTTGATTGAAGACTTTGGGCCAGTTAATATCTCTTCTTTGTAGTTAGCATTGTTTTTGCTTCACCTTTTCCTATTGTAAGCAATGATATATAGAAGTGAAATAGCATGTTGTAGAGGGGAGTGAACTGAAGGTAGGAACTGGTGCTGTAAATATCAATTAGTCATCATTTGAACCATCGTTGAGTTTTTATCCAAAAGTTTATGATAAAAACTTGCATTACATTTTTTTTTATCTTAGGTTAAAAAATAAAGGTTTGTGTTTATATGGAACTTTCCACAATCAGTGTTTCAATGAACCTTTTAGCCAATGAAATGTTCGAAGTATAACCACTGTGTAATGTAGGAAACATGGCTGTCAACGCACGTATAGGAAGATCCCACAACATTGAAATGCCTGCTATAGATTGTGCACTAGAGACTTATCACCTGAGACGACCTTGGAAGATCCTCCAAATTTTGAGGCAAGAAAGACAATCCAATAGTAGTATCCTTTCCCAAACCAACTTACCAGCATCAAGAGGTCATCACTTGAAACCAGCTCTATCTGGTGGGAAAAATTATTCATACGCCTCACACCGGACTCCTGAAGCAAGTACTCTACTCGGATAAGAGATTCCAAGGAGGACAGTGGAACAACGTAAAGAATTTTCTCAAAGCATCTCAGAAGAAATCAAACATCCCTACTGACTCATCAGAGTTTCTAGCTTGTGACTGACTGACATTTCTTGTTTATTTATTCATTTATTGGATGTAGGCATCACTAGCCGGGCCAGCATTTATTACCCATTCCTAATTGCTAATTGATCTTTCTAGGTTATTTCAGAAAGCAGCTACATTACTGTGAGTCTGGAGTCACATGTAGGTCAGATCAGGTAAGGATAGCAGATTTCACGTTCCCTAAAGGACAGAAGTGAACCAGATGGGATTTAACAACAATCCATGTTTGTCATAGGGTCATCATTAGGCTAGCTGTTAATTCCAGATTTTCATTGATTCAAATTCATGTCCTCAGACATTACCTTTGGTCTCTGGTTTAATAGACCAGTGGCAATAGCACTATGCCATCATCTCACCCTGCTTTGAGAAGGTTCACTTGCGACAGTAACAAACACATGGAGATACTCCATCAGGTGTTGGAAAGCACGTACAAACCTCCAAACACCTTCTCTGCCCAGTATTTCAAAGACTACTTTGGGAAGGGGGCAGCAATGGCCTAGTGGTATTATCGCTGGACTGTTAATCCAGAAGCCCAGATAACATTCTGGGGATTTGGGTTTAAATCCCACCACAGCAGATGGTGGAATTTGAATTCAATAAATATCTGGAATTGACAGTCTACTGATCACCATGAATCCATTGTCAATTGTTGGGAAAATCCATCTGGTTCACTAGTGTCCTTTAGGGAAGGAAACTGTCATCCTTCCCTGGTCTGGCCTACATGTGGCTCCAGACCCACAGCAATGTGGTTGACTCTTAACTGCCCTCTGGGCAATTAGGGATGGGCAATAAATGCTGCCCTGCCAGTGATGTCATCATCCTGTGAATGGGTTTTTAAAAAAACTTGCCTAAGTGGTCACACATTGAACTTTTTGATTATCTCAGAACCCATTGAATTGGAGTGGAAGCAAGACATCATCAATCCCAAGGGACTACTTAATAAAGGAAGAAGAACAAGTTCACAGAAAAAAGCTTTAGGATAAACTGTTTGTATGATGTTGATTGAGCAATAAATATTGGCCAGGTACTGGAAATACAATGCATTTGTTTCAAAAATGGAGTCTGAAGATTTTTTTACATCCATTTGAGAGAGTAGGCAGGACCTGTTTACCAACTCATCTTACCACCTCAATTAACAACCATCAAAATATGGCACTTCCAGCAGGACAGCACTCTCCAAATACTGCACTGAAAAATGGACTGCATTATCAGCCTTGACTTTTGCTTCCAACTCTGGGAGTGAACCTTGAACCCAGAACCTCTTGTGTTTGAGGTGAGAGCACTGCTTGCTGAGCCAAAATGATTTTTCCTGTACTCCGTACAATTTACAAAAATAAAACCAATTGTTTTCTGTATTAAGAATTAAAAATGGAGTCTTTTCACTAACCAAACTTTGGCAGGGCTTCCCTCCACTGTGCCACTCAGCTGAATTCTTAAAAATAAACTTAATTGAAAGTCAAGTAGTAAAATTTCTATCTCATATCTTTTTAAAGGAACTGGGTGCTTTAAAATTCCAACTGTTTCCTGGAATGTAGCAGTGAAAGAGAAGACCTTGAATTGATTCGAATGCTTAACCATCAACTGAAGCTTTGATTAATTCTCTGTCACATACTCCAACACAGGGCCTAATGCTAATCATTAATTCTTCAGTGTGATAGATTCTGACAGCACAAAAATGACCTAAAACTGAATAAAATTATCCCATACGTTTGCAGTAGGTATTATTTAATGAGCAACCCTGTTTTTAAGACAGAATATAACCTTAGGGGTTTGGAAGATGCTGAGCTTCAGTCTTGCAATTTGTGACATCAACTGAATACATCAATCAGATCGTAGTTTTATAATTATTCACTGGTAATCTGTTCAATGCTGAACCAACCTCTGTTCAAATTAATCACAAATTAATTTGTCTCACTGAAACCAAGTCATGTACTCAGCTTTATAAGGGATACTGGTATAAAATGGTGCACTTATTATGCTGGCAAAGATAAGTCTTTTATTATATTAATCAGGCCCTCAATGCAAAGTTAATGTCATCATATCAACCTCAACGATGAGAGACAAGGAACGATATCCATGTTTGGTGTGTCTGCTAATGATATATGCGTCTGTACCTGTATAAACATGTGACCAAACTACAAAATGAGGAGTCTTTAACACTTGACAAGCGGCAAATTTGTGAGCCAATATTCAAAGCAAAAAATCCAGTAATGAATATCATATGCAAGTACCTTACTCTCACTTCCATTGCAAGATATAGTCTTTATGAAGAAAAACTGCCAAGTCTTAGGTGCCACAACACTTTCTAAAACCATGGCAATGATACAATTTTATCACAAATTGTGACTACAGGTTTGTTGGCTGTCTGTCATTAAATCGAAAAGAAAAACGCAACAGAAAAATATGCACAGGATGCTGAATGAGCTTGGTAGCTGTGAAAGGGCAATGAAGATGAAACTGGCCCATGTACGATATGGACTCATAGCAAATTGGTAACTTATCAAAAAGACTTGCATTTGTTAAGCATGTTCACCACTTCAGGAATCTCAAAGTGCTTTACTACAAATGAAATTATTTTGAGATAGCATCATTGTTCTTGTTTGGGAAACTCACCTGTCCATTTGCACACAGGAAACTCCCTCAAGAATTAACGTGATAATGACCAGATTTATGTGATATTGATTGCTTGCTGAATATTACCCAAGATGCCCAGCAATTGAAGGTAATGGGAAAAAAAAACAGGCTCAGTGCAAAAGGGATAATAAGTCACTTGTGCTTTACTATTGTAGACCTGGCTCAGCCCAAAATTCCAGCGAAATTGTAAGAGTAGAGCTTGGAAATTTATCACCATGAAACCACTTTTAAAGCCCTTACAGCTTATTTTTTCCAAATCTGACATAATTTGATGTTTTATTATTTTTGCTTGCATTGAGATCACTTCTATTTTGGTTTGAAGTAAACAATGCAGAAGGATTGGTTGTGGGTGTGGGTAGTTGAATTGGCTGGGGAAGGGTCATCAGGTTGGGTCATTAGTCAGGTCTGTCAGTGTGCAGTCAGGCGAAGGGGGTCCGATCAAGTTGGAAGGATAGTCAGGGGTAGTCGGAGGTGTTGGGGAGCAGACGGGAGTTGGAAGGAGTGTGGGGTGGTGGTGACAGTTGTGAAGTTACCCAGGAGTTCGACTATGATCTAATAACTACCAAGGAAAATATCGTGGTAAAGTCTAAAGTCTCTGAGTCTAATTCAGCGTAGTAATTATTTGCAGGTGTTTTTGAAGAGCAGAGGAATCATCTATTATGAGATTACACTTCTCAGACAATTCCATCATAGGTCTACATGCCAGGATTTCCACATGGTTCCACTGCCCATCTTCAGTTATATGTCTGCTGCATGAACACACAAAAGCTTTTTCAGATTATTGGCTTCTGTTGAAACACCAATCCTCCGGAAACTACTTGGATTGTCCTTAATTCTAGTTATTCTCACACTTTCATTTACTACAGCTTGACTGCAGATGCCTCAGTGCCTTGTTTAGTTAGCTTTCTCTATACTTCCAAACTAATCTGCAGAATGTTTCCATTTTCCACAAGATTCTGTGAGGACTATTGTAGATATTTCTGCTAGCTTCAATTTGACAACCTTCCAGCTATTCTACCTTCTTGAAATCCATCCTGAGGTTAAGCTCTATCTGCAATCCATATGGAAAATAATAAAGTTAGCACTTTCTCTGCTTACACTGCGGGCTTATTGATTGTAATTTTCTTTGATTATCTTAGTGAGGTGCAAACTGCACACAACAGGTCTAAGTTGCAACTAACTTTGTCAGCAGATATCCTGGTAAATTGAGACCAGAAAATTTCGCTAACATCCACTTATCTCCATAATGATGGAGCATTCTTTGGAAAGTCCTTGAACAGCTCACATAGTTAAGTATCCCTCATTTAAAATTCCAATTTGGATTATACGAAAGTAATGGATTATACAACTCTTAAGCATTTCAAGATACTTTAAAGCTAATTTAAATCCCAAAACAGAAACATCTCTCAGGACTGCTATTATTGTGAGGATTGCAGACATCTTGTCGCTAGCCCTTGAGCTAAGTAAGGCCACATGCTGTTTTATGATATTGCATTTCTAGATGTTAACTTCCTAAAACAAAATTTTCCATAATTTTATGTGTAATAAAGCCCAAGTATACTGTAACCAAATTTACTTGAGGAGTGCTTTTACTTTATCAAAGCTTCAATTCCAAACTTAATTCGTAAAACAAAATGTTGTATCCTAAAGTATGAAACATTAATAAATGTTCACCATTTAAATTTCCCAGCTACCATGGTGAGGTTTAAACTCACATCTCCAGCTGATTAATTCATGATGCTGAATTAACAAACCAATGTTTTACTACCATATCTTCTTATTGCCTTTTTTAAATTACAGCATCTATTCTTCATGGCTGGGTCTCCTTGAATTTGTTGTGTTTATCCCCACTCTTGAGCAAGAACATAAAACTAACAAAAGCTGGAAAAACCAAAACAGAAATTGCTGGAAAAGCTCGGAGGTCTGGCAGCATCTGTGGAGAGAAATCAGAGTTAACATTTCATGTCCATTGACTCTTCCTCAAAACTTCTAGTGATTTCCCTCCACATGTGCTGCCAGACTTCTGAGCTTTTCCTGCAATTTCTGTTTTTGTTTTTGATTTACAGTATCAGCAGATCTTTTGGTTTAAAAGCTGGAAAAAATACATTTTAAAGTGGAAAATAAATGCTGGAATGGCTTTTTCAGTATTGAAATGAGGAGTGAGGGAGTTTTAAGTTAAAGGATCCTGAATTTTAAAAAAATCTTGCATAAGCAGGAAGTCTTTGAAGACGCTAATTGTTTACTGAAGAAGGTAAATATAAGAAAATGTAAACTCTTTCTTTGAGTTTTGGGTTATTGTCAATCACAAAAAAAGCTCATTATCTTGCCCAGTGGACCAGTCTCCTTATTAAGTATTTGTTGTTCAGGATGAATGTAATGAATCCATTACAATAATTTGCATAATAACATGTTCATTTTGCTCAGAACACTTTTATTTTGTATTTTTAGCAAAGAAATGAATGTGGAATTTTATTTAAATCCATGCCTATAATTGACAGAAAAAGAAGGCTAGAACAGAAGGCTGTACCCTCACCTGTGATCTTTAGCTTGGTTGGATAAATGTCAATTTCCAAACTCTATAATAGCCGTGATTTTGAGGTTTAATTCATTAGCACCTACCTCCAAGAAAGGGATGTCTGAATAGACTATGGGTCAGAAAATTGGAGCCCCAAGGCTTTCGCCCATCTCTGATCCACAATCGATCAAATCACAACAAGACTGACATTGTTGCTTTTCGAGTTGCTGAGAAAACATTTATTTTCTAAATAGTTTACTTGCTCCATATTAGTCGTGTCAGCATGTCTTGTATAGTTGAATAAAAATGATTTTCAACCATAGTTACTGGATTGTTCTGTCTAATTGAGAATGAGAGTGCTGGCAGTATACCGCAGTAAAAGTAATATACAGCTGCAGGAAGTAACCCAGTAAACATGACGATTTCAGATTGGGAAGTGAAAAGACCCTTTGCCCCAAAACACGTTTCATATTAATGACAACGGTCTAATAATCAATCAATTATCTTTGCAGGCTAGTATATTTAAAACAGCAAAACACATTACAAGTTATGAAACAGATAATGCAGCAACCAAAAAACTTTTATGTTCATGCAGCTTACAAGTACACAGGAGACCGTCAGGCAGAATCACAACAATACAGACACATAGCACAAAAAGGTATTAAAAGTAAACTCTCTTAAAGGCACAGTACACATGTAACAACATGTACCCAAAAGTGAGGATGTTTTAGAGAAGGTAAAATGCATGTCCATTAGAATGCTGCCTAGTTTAATGAAAAACAAAAATATACAAAAACATTTGAAAAATGCTTTTATTGTCATTAGAACATCACAGATTATACAATGATTTGTCAGAATTATTTAAAGTTTTGAAAGGATTGGACGCAGCAGTCTGTTTCTTTGAATAAAGAGGAAATATAGATTTTAGGTTGAATGCACCTGATTAAGAACAATGGGGTGTGAAAAAGATGCTTTATAGAGAGTTACAAGCTAGGGAACTTGCTCCCAGTGTTAGTAAAGGGATATAAAACTCTGCCACTGATGGGAAAAGTTTCTCCCAAATTTGGGAATTTGAGGAAGAACATTTTTATTCAGTGAATGGTCATGATCCAAAACTCGCTGTCTCCGAAGGTCGTGAACGTGGAAATAGTCAATTATTTCAAACGGACATTAGATAATTGAAAGTTAAACTTGCAGAGCCATGGTGCCCAAGTGGGGGAGTGGGATTGGATTGTATTAGTCTTTGGGGAGCCAGCATTGACTCAATGGGCTGAATGGCTCCCTTTTGTGTCATAAATGACCCTACCACTCTATGAATGGGACAGTAATTATGTCAACCTTCAGGACTGAAATGGATAAGTGGGGGAGGGAAAAGAGAGTAAAGGCAACAAAGTGGGCAAATATGATTAAAAGTTATTTTCTCACAGAGAGTTTTTAATAACTCAAAGGAGTTAGGCCAAATACCCCGTACTTTTTCTTTATCTTCTCTATATTGTGATGAATACGTTTAATGCTCTCATTCACAAAAATGAAGCAGATCAGTGACAGCAGAGTTATGATATTCGAGTTTAGGACAAATGCAATAAATAATTATTTCATGGAGACTGATGGAATGCAGGAATGAATTTCCTTGAAGAGATCTTAGGGCAAAGGCATTGGGTTAGTTTAAGATATAGTTAGTTGTTGCAATTCAAAGAAATTATGGAATTATGAAAGGGCAAGATTAGATATTTCATGACCAATGCTCCCACTAATTTCTGTTGAGGTGTGGCGCCTGCTTATTGCATGGAATTGTCTCTTTAAGGCAGCTGTGTGGTTGTCCGTGAACTTCTTAAAGCAACTTAAAGGGAAGATTGGTCACATGTGGCCTGTTTACGGCATGTGTGTTATATTCTAATTGCATGTATGATACATTCCAGATACACATGTGATATATTCCAGCTACACATGTCATATATCTCAATTACACATGTGGTATCTCAACACAAGATGGCCACAAGATAACACGTTCCAGCCAGTGCTCCTTTGTTCGCCAGTTCCCTTTCTTTCTCCGTTCTTCATCCTCTCCCCTCTCTGCAGTATTTTTTTTTCCCAACCCCCCACCGTCCAACCTTTACTTTTAACTTTATCCCCACCTGAGGAAAGGAGTTGGATCGCGACCGGACACCAGGCAGGAGCTGAACGTGTGGGCCGTGTACTGCAGCGGTAGTGGATCCAGCATGGACCAGAGTGACAGCAGGGGATCGAGCATGGGCCGGAGGACTGAGCGTGGGCTGGAGTCGGCGGGGGATCGAGCGCAGGCCGGAGGACTGAGCGTGGGCTGGAGTCGGCGGGGGATTGGCCGGTTCAGCGGCAGGAGTGAGTTGGTGAGGCGGTTGGCGGTTTTGGTTCCTCCCGGGCTCCCATAGCTGGCGATTGATGATGGATTTGGCAGCGAGAGCAGGCCTTTCTCCCCTCCTGTGTGCCCTGGCACTGGGATCAGCAGCATCGCAGTGGCACAGCTGCTTCCGGTGTTCTGGGCATTGGTGGCAAAAGCGTGGCTCCTCCGCACAGGACTCATGGGCCGACCTAAAGTCCAGGCTGTAGCTGGGCCCAGGTGTCTGCACTGTGACTGAACGTCCATAGAACCATCAAATCCCTACAGTGTGGAAACAGGCCAATTGGCCCAATAAGTCCATACTGCCCCTCCGAAGCGCATCCCACCCAGACCCACCCCAAAATCAACCGACTTGCTCAGTGTGGGGATGTTCCAGGCACATTTGTGGAGATAGGACTTTGGCTTTTGAAATCTGGACTTTTTTTTCCTTTTGGCTCTGCTAAATCTTTAATTCTGGTTTTGTCACCAAAATGGCACCAGGAAATGGTGACTATGTGCACTTTTCACTGTGCTCATGTATTCCTATACTTAGTACATGTGACTTTAAAATCTAAATATAAAAAAAACTAAATATTCCAACTACTCGTGTGATATATTCCAAGTACACATATAATATATTCCAATTACACGTGATACATTCCAATGACATGTGATACGTTCCAATTACACATGCAATACATTTCAGTTACACGTGTGATATATTCCAACTGCATGTATGATAAATTCCAGCTACACGTGTATCATATTCCAACTGCACAGCTTAGAGTGAACATTGCTTATGAAAGCTCAGTATTGTCATTAAGTTTAATGATATTTGTAGAAGGACATCTTCAATATTTTGCATGAATATTTAATGAGCAATGATCCAAAATAAGGTCTGTGCTCCATTAATTACAACATTATGCAGTTATCATTTGATCCTGCTTTCTATTCTAGACTAGTACACTCTTAATTTAAGGCAAGGGGCAGAAAATTTAAAGGGGACGTGGGGAAATGTCTCTTTTTCACTCAGAGGGTGTTTGGAATCTGGAACTCAATGCCTTTATTATTCCAACTTACCCTCTTCCTTCTCTTCCATCTCCTTTCTTTCAGATCATATAGCCTTACTGATTTGTTCCTTTTCATCTGCTCCAAGAACCAAGTTACATTAAATGCTGCAAAAATATTTGTCTCTCATTTACGCATTTATTTTATAACTTCCTGATGTTTGTCCAAAGTATGCTTGTCCTCCTTTCTATATTCACATGAATTCTCCTACTAATAATCAGTCCAAACTCTTATAGTCTTCTCCTTGCTTAAATCTTTCCAGTTACAAAGCTGAATGTAAAGAATGTCCCATCACCCAGGAGCCTTGTTGAGTTACTCATGGACCTCTCTATCCAATGGTTTTCCAATAGTTTCAGGAAGGGGCACAGGTGTAGTGACTTCTAAAATGTTCACATAATAGAGTGCAATATTAAAGCCTATTGCTATAAAGATTTCCAAATCAACTAGAGAAGGAGCCTGTATTTCAGGTGGATTGATTTACTTTTATTAAAATGAAATGAATATTTTCCCTTCCTTATTGCCAGTAATTCTGTAAACAGGAAATTTAAATATATACTTTTCAAACTAGAATTCCTTACTTTGAACAAAGCTGTTTATTGATGTGGGGTTGACAAACTCTGTAAATGGTGGTATTTAAGTTGAATCTGTATATTAGGCCAACTAGTTTTTATTAGCCGCAAGAATCAAGTTTTTCCGTACACTTGTTTTTAAGCCACCCCCACCCTTTTCAGGCATGCCTTGCTGTACTTGCATTAGCGGTCCATTTCAACGCTTCACACTACAAATGCATGTTTCACTTACGAGGCACAAGAGAGTAAACAGACGACATGATCTGTGTTGCAAAAAATGTACAGTTTAAGACATGCTCATTTTATATCAGATGCTGATATAGTGACAACAATCCACACTCAGGCTCACTTTTCACTTTTATACTCAGCATTTAAGTTGACTCCTATTTTTGAAAGGTTTTTTTCAAGGCTTCAGCTGCCAATATCAGTGTTATTTTCCCTTCCTGCATGTTGCAAGTTGATTCTCATTTTTCAGCACAGATCCATGAGATTCAGGAAGGGGGCATAATGAGAAACCTCATGTACAGCAATGAAAGGCTAATTGGATACACTTCACAATGTGGATTGGATCCCATTGCCTAGGTTCTACAAACCTCAGGGACATTAGGATCATATTTTGAAAATAGACTGTAATTACTATATGCATTTTCTACTGGGTACCATACCATTACAATACCACTCTATTTTAACAATTCTTTCCTCTTCGTGTTCCAGTTTTTATTGTCTGGAATGTGATGCCATGTTTCATTCTCATGAGAATCAATACTGACTAATATACAAAGTAATTTACAAATGCTATTTTATATGGAAATCATTGATGCAAGACATAAAAGATAATGGGAACTGCATTTATATTGATCAGAGGGTTAGTTATTTTAAAAAGTAATGTTTTTCACAGTGGTACATTATGCTTTACCCTTCTTGCTCTCTAGTGCATATATATTCATACTCATCTCTATTATTTCTTATTTAAATTGAACCTGAACAGCCTTTGAGTTTACTGGTAAACTATTTTAGATTAATTGTTTGTTTCAATGCAATACAGAATATGAAGTAACTTTAGCAATGATTTTGTCTCATGGAATTCAACATATTGACGCTTGTCTGGATGGTTTGGTAATTATATGGTTGATGTCCCATGAAAAATATTATTAAATATTTCCCATTTACCACGTAACCCTTTTATGTGTAAGAGCATGTATTCTTTCCTCAGGAAGATGTAGCTCAGCTGGAATACTCCAGTTGGAACTTGTGCTGCTAATCTTAATGCAAAAACATCAGATTCACTTTGGTGAGCTGGTGACATAATTTTTGGTATTGAACATTTATACTCGAGGGAGGATTGTTAGAAGGAAGCACAAAAATGGATAAAAACACAAGGAGAGGGTCAGAATAGCAGGCCAAATTTCACACTATCTGAATCATTTAGTAGTCAGCTACACAAAGTTTAGCAGCAGATCCTTCCATTCCTTTCTTACTCATGAACTTACCTCTCTTCCTCTCAAATGCATCTATGCCATGATTTTTTGGTGCCCTGGATGAACTATGACTTTGGCATTCAACCCTCTCCCCCTCAATTGCACACCAACACCTGCTACCTTCAATATAGAGAAAAATCAGAATTCTAGAGCAAAATTTTAACTTTATTAACTTGACAAAGTAAAGTTTGATTTGATGCTCACCTTGATCAGCTAAGGTGCAGGCTTCAAAGAGTGGAAAATCTAATTCACCTATATGGTCAGGCCTGCTTACTCAAGAATTTTATTTGTTCTGAGAATAAAATAATTTTCAAAGGCCTCTATACTTTTCCACAAACTTCAAATGCAGCTTCTTTTTATACCTTGATAAATTATAGCATCATCAGCTATGCACCAACCTATACCCAAAAACAATTACTTGTTCAGCTTCTGACTTAATATTTAGTTTGGAAGCAATTCTGTATCTTAAGAACTGTCTTCTCTAAGATGGCCATCTTTGTGTTTTATTTGGTCCATCTCTGAATTAAATCTTTGTGGCAATATCAATTCCTATACCATGACTTCTTAATATGATTATTTATTTTCCTTTAAAGGCTTTTAATTCTAATGTTGCAGCTTCTGTACTGGAATCTTTCATGCACTTTTGCAGTTGAACCAGAGAAATCCCATCTTTTGCAGTGAAAATTGATAATTGCTATATTTTGCAAGTAAAATTAAGCATTCCCACATTTTGTGAATGAAAGTTATGGCCTTTTATGCAGATTATTTGAATGAATCCTGTTAGTCATGGCCTTAATAAACAATTCTTGTTCTCAGTGGCTCTATAAAATGAATCCTTTCCTTTAATGGTTTTCTGTGGCCTCAATAATCTCCTAACTTTCTTCATTTTTTTACTTACTCAAGGGATGTAGACATTGGTGGCTGGGCCAGCATATATTACTCATCCATAGTTGCCCTTGAGAAAGTAGTGGTGAGTTGCCTTCTTGCACTGATGTAGTCCTCATTCTGTACGTTAATCCATAATACACTTGTGAGGGAATTCCAGGATTTTGACCCAGCCACATGCCTAGGAACAGTGATATATTTCCATGTTAGGATGGTGAGTGGCTTGGGGGGGGATCTTGCAGGGGTGGTGTTCCCATGTATCTGCTGCCCTTGTCCTTCTAGATGGAAGTGTTTGCAGGTTGGAAGGTGCTGTCTGAGGATCTTTGGTGAATTTCTGCAGTGAATTTGGTAGATAGTACACACTTCTGCTACTGAGTGTTGGTGGTAGAGCGAGTGGATGCTTGTGGATGTGGTGCCAGTTGGGCTGGTTGCTTTTTCCTGGATGATGTCAAGCTTCTTGAGTGTTGTTGGGGCTGCACTCATCCAGATAAGTGGGGAGTATTCCATCACACTCCTGACTTGTGCCTTGTAAATGGTGTACAGGCTTTTAGGAGTCAGGAGGTGAGTTACTCACTGCAGTATTTGTGGGGTCTGACCTGCTCTTGTAGCCACTGTCTTTATATGGTAAGTCCAATTCAGTTTCTGGTCAATGGTAACCCCAGAATGTGGATAATTGGGGATTCAGCGAAGGTAACACATTGAACGTGAAGGGGCGATGGTTATTGGTGATGGTCATAGCCTGGCATTTGTGTGGCACAGATGTTACTTGCTACAAGTCAGCCCAAGCCTGGGTATTGTCCAGATCTTGTTGCAGTTGAAGATGAACTGCGCCAATATCTGAGGGGTCACAAATAAGTCATAGTGTCATAGAGCTGGACAGCATGGAAACAGACCCTTCAGCCCAACTCGTCCATACCGACCAGAAATCCTAAATAAATCTAGTCCCATTTGCCAGCATTTGGCCCATATCCCTCCAAACCCTTCCTATTCATATATCCATCCAGATGCGTTTTAAATGTTCTAATTGTACCAGCCTCCACCACTTCCTCTGGCAGTTCATTCCAAACACACACCACCCTCTGTTTGAAAAAAAAAACAAACAGCAGAGGCAATCATCTGTGCAGGTTTACTTCTCCATTTGTTTCACCTCCCATGTGGCCACTGCTTTGTCTCTCTTCCTCCTTTTTAAAGAGCTGTTCTTTTGATCTTTTTTTTCCAATGTTCCAAAACAATTTAACAGCTTATAAAACAGTAATTATTGTTCCTAGGATTTGAGAAAATCAGCTCCAACACTGAAAATACCTCAATAAAGAACAGCTCTTACAGCCACATTTTTTTTACCCTGTCCTCCATCTTGTGCAATCATTGATGATCAATGATGAACTTTTTGTTTCAGACTTATAATGGAGGGAGGTCATTGGTAAAATAGCTGAAGATATGGACTTCAGTAAGGTGTTCTACAAGGTTCCTCATGGTAGACTGGTTAGCAAGGTTACATCACATGGAATACAGTGAGAACGAGCCATTTGGATACGGAAGTGGCTCGAAGGTAGAAGACAGAGGGTGGTGGTGGAGGGTTGCTTTTCAAACTGGAGGCCTGTGACCAGTGGTGTGCCACAAGGATCGGTGCTGGGTCCACTGCTTTTTGTCATTTATATAAATGAGTTGCATGTGAATATAGGAGGTATGGTTAGTAAGTTTGCAGGTAACACCAAAATAGGTGGTGTTGTGGACAGTGAAGAAGGTTACCTCACAATACAACGGGGCCTTGATTCGATGGGCCGATGGGCCAAGGAGTGCCCATAATGTGAGGTGCTGCATTTTGGTAAGGCAAATCAGGGCAGGACTTTATACACTTAATGGTAAGGTCCTGGGTAATGTTGCTGAACAAAGAGACCTTGTGGGGCAGGTTCATTGTTCCTTGAAAGTGGAGTCACAAGGAGATAGGATAGTGAAGAAGGCATTTGGTATGCTTGCCTTTGTTGATCAGTGCATTGAGTGTAGGAGTTGGGAGGTCATGTTGAGGTTGTTCAGGACATTGGCTCGGCCACTTTTGGAATATTGCAAGCAATTCTGATCTCCCTGCTATAGGAAGGATGTTGTGAAACTTGAAAGCGTTCAGAAAAGATTAACAAGGATGTTGCCGGGGTCGGAGGATTTGAGCTATAGGGAGAGACTGAATAGACAGGGGCTGTTTTCCCTGGAGCGTCAGTGGCTGAGGGACAACCTGACAGAGGTTTATAAAATAGTGAGGGGCATGGATAGGGTAAATAGACAAGGGGCCATTCACTCTGTGGCTGAACTTTGTTTTGGAATTGCCCTTACATTGGCATCTGATATAAACTGTAACAGTTTTTGTGAGGCAAGTGCTTCAGCTGCTTGGGGTTCCTTACTTAGTCATTGACACGCATCTCTTACCAGGTCTGAAATACTTCTTACCATTGGCTGTAGGTTCTGCCTGGTTGCAAGATGAATTCTCATTGTGGTGTAAGGGCTGTCTCCGAGATTTGCTGACACCATTTTCTTTCTGTGTAGGGACCTACAGTGTCCTCTTGGTCTAGTGTGGTAGAGGAAAACCGCTTCACAGCCTAATGAGAAGAAGCTCTTGTCTTAAATAAGATGCAGTTTATTGCATAATAGCAACTAAGTACAAGTTACATTGTCACTCGGACTATTAGGATGACAAAGATGGTAGGTTTTACTCCTTCGAGGTCCTGAGTTGTTCTCTGATCAAGTTCACATGACATCATCATAGTGAGTATTGCTTCAGGCACTTCTCAGCATTTACCCTTTTACACCCTTCACCACAGTTATAGCCTCACATTCTGAGTATTATTATTGTCAATTGTGTTTGTACCTTTTTCCATGGCTCTTCATAAGGTATGGATCAGAAATGTGGGCAATATTTTAAGTGGTCCAACCAATTTCTGGATATTTGAGATAGAATTTTTTTTCTGACTTATGATTCTACTGGTTCAGAAATGACCACCTCTGTCACATGTTAGTTTTTGTGAGAGCTCATTGGCCAGGGAATAATAGCATTTTATACCTTTTAGGAGTGTGTAATGATTTGGAAGTGGGAAAAGCTAAAAGAAAGGTTTGAAATTGTGCAAGTTATCTGGCTGAATAAGTTGATTGATGGATAAAAGTTCAAAAGGTAACAACAACCTAAAATATCAAAGGCACTTCACAGAACGATCATCAAGCAAAATCTAATACTGAGCCAGAAAAGGAGGTGGTAAGATGGATAACCAAGAGTATGTGAAGTTATTTAGGTTTCAATGGAGTGTAATAAAGGAGAAAGTGAAGGAGAGAGTTAGAGAGGTTGGGGGAAGGAGTTTCAGAGCTTTGGGCCATAGCAGATAATGGCTCAGAGATTTAATTCACAGATGTTCAAGAGGTCAGCCTGAGAGAAGTTGAGATTTCTTGGGCTGGCACGGAGGTATGAGATTATGCAGGTATTTAAAAATAGTATAGAAAATATTAAAATTGAGGAGCTTTCTGACTGGGAAGCAATGTAGCCCATTGAGCATAAGGGTCATTGATAAATAGAACTTGGTGCAAGTTAGGATATGTAATCATGGCCCTGTGACTTGTGTACCAGAATTTCAGGTACCCATAGAAAATATGATGATATTCTGTTGTACTTCAAAGCTAAATGTTTCAATGCTTTTCCTGTCCCATCTTTGACATCCTTGTCTCCCCTTGCTCACATCTCAAACTTTTAAATTGCAAGTTAACTGCAGCCTGGAAGCAAATGTATAGAATCCTCTCTTATGGCGCATTTTGAATTATATTTCAGGGCTAGCATAGACTGGAGCAATCAACAGTGGACAGCTTCCCCACATGTCGGTGAAAGAAATGCTCAGGGATATTATTGGATACCTTGAACAGCTTTAAAGTAAAAGATATGTGACTAAAGAGAGGTCTTCCCTTCTTTGTGGCGAGCCCACTCACCTTAGGTTTGCCAATAAGTGAATCTGTACGAATGCTTTCAATGCCTTTAGGCCAGGGAGGTAGAAAAATCAAACAGCCTTTCTTCTCATGATTGATGTTCATTGACCCTTGAGTTGTGGTCAAGATAAAAGTCTCACTTTAAAGGACAATTTA
Source organism: Rhincodon typus (assembly GCF_021869965.1). NCBI lineage: Eukaryota > Metazoa > Chordata > Chondrichthyes > Orectolobiformes > Rhincodontidae > Rhincodon > Rhincodon typus. The sequence continues at coordinate 5,342,127 of NC_063358.1, forward strand.
CACAAAGATTTCTCCATATGCTGTTACACAATAGCTGCTTTTTGATGTAGCAACTAATTAAGCTGCTGTCGAAATTCTGTGCACTGTTCTGGCTTCCATGTTAAAAATATCAATATTTGCAGTAATTTTATGAAGATTCAAAAATGACCTTATTATTGTCACATTTCCTGTGATTAATTAATCATTTGTATCTGGAATTCTGATGCACGGCACAGCAAATCTTCAATGTTCTTGGTAAAACTACAAAATATTGTGAATCCTTGAATTTCATTCTAGCCATGTTCCTAAATAAAGCTGAGAGTTAGGTTAATCCATTATGATGTTCATTTAAATAGCTTAATATTTCACAGGAACATAGGAACAGGAGGAGACCATTCAGGCCTGCAAGCCAACTTTGCCATTCAACAAGATTACGGCTCACCTGCAAACTAACTCCACAGAACTACCTTGTCCACATACCGATTAATACCTTTGGTTATCAAAAATATATTAATCTCAGTTTTAAAAATAACAATCCACCCACTATCCTGCTGTGAAAATGTGTTGTAAATCTCTCCTACTCCTTTGAGTTAGAAGTGTTCTTAATTTCCCCTCCTGAAATGTTTGGCTGTAATTTATATAATATGCTCCGTGGTCCTAGTCTCCCCATCAGCTGGGAGTAGCTTTGCTTTACCTACCTTATATAGGTTGTCTAGTCAACCTGATCAGAGATGTTATTACACACCTCTGGAGTAGTTGAGACTTGAACCCAAGCCTCCTGGCCCAGAGTTAGGCACACTGCCACTGCACCACAAGTGCACCTCTAACCAATCTTCCACCTGCTGAATCGAATCTAAATGTTGACAATTCCCAATGTGAATGTCACGGGGGTACCTGGTGACTCCAGCTCACTGCATGCTCTGCCAGGACTACATCTTGGACACCAGCATCAACATCTCAGGGCGCACTCTATGGCCAGTGAATAACACATCCATCTTTTCAGCACGCCCTCCAGCTCCCCATTGGTAAAGCGGGGGCCAATTCCCCTCTGCCAACATGTCTGGGGTAATTGACAGGAAATTTGTGCAGCCACCAACACTTGGCTGGGTGCACAGCATGACTTAAAGATGGCGCTGGCGCCAGGAATCCTGGGATATCTGGGCAGTGGCTAATTCTTTCACTTGTGGAGGGTGGGAGAGTACAATGAGTGGGGCACCATGGGGGTATAGGTGATTTTGGGAAGGAAATTCCCTAGGGCTCATGAGAGAAACCTTTAACGAAATGTGCCCAAAATGACGCTTAGTTAATTTCTGGTGAAATTCAGCTGCCGTGTCTTAGATTGGTTTATAATGATGTCACCTACCTTTCTCAACCATTTGTCCATTACTAATCATTTATTTAATGCTTCTTCAGCATGTGATTGTCCTCCTTTGTCGTCCCAGTCACCTCTTCCTTTCCAAAGTCCTTGATGCTCTTATTGGCTTCCCTAAATTCATGTCAATCTTTCCCTCAACACCCGATTTGAAAATGGTTGTATAAAGGCCTAAGGGTCTGAAAGGGTTACTAACTGAAGAATGCACTAAGCACCACCCACAATGATGATACCACATGGAATTCTGGGCAGAAACACTTATGATCCCAGTGAAGTATGACCCAACACTGACAAGCTCATCTGACACTTGATGGAACAAAAACAGAGTTGCTGGAAGAGCTCAGCAGGTCTGGCAGCATCTGTGGAGGAAAAACAGAGTTAACGTTTCGGGTCTGGTGACCCTTCCTCAGAACTGATGACACTTGATGGAACTTGTCCTCACCCTCAACAACTTTTCCTTTAACTCCTCCCACTTCCTACAAACTAAAGGGATGGCATTGGGCACCCGCATGGGTCCAAGCTGGTGAAATTCCCCTCTGATATTCCCAGATATCCCTCTGGGAATATCTCTTTGTAGGATACGTGGGACAGTCCCTCTTCTGCTGTTACACTGGTGCCATCCCTCACCTCGTCCTCCGCTACATTGATGACTGTATCGGTGCTGCCACGTGCTCCCATGAAGAGCTCAAACAGTTCATCCACTTCACCAATATCTTTCATCCCGACCTCAAATTCACCTGGACCATCTCTGACGCCTCCCTCCCCTTCCTGGACCTCTCCATTTCCATCTCCGGCAACCAGCTTAGCACTGACATCCATTTCAAATCCACTGACTCCCACAGCTACCTCGACAACACCTCCTCGCACCCACCCTCTTGGAAAAATGCAATCCCATACTCCCAATTCCTCCGCCTCTGCTGCATCTGCTCCCGGGATGAGGCGTTCCACTCTGGTCCTCCTACTTTAAGGACCGTAATTTCCCCTCTCCCACGATTCATAATGCCCTCAAACGCATCTCCTGCATTTCCCGCACTTCTGCCCTCAAACCCCCCCATCAAAAACAATAAGGATAGAGTACTCCTGGTCCTCACATACCACCCCACCAATCTCCAAATCCAACACATCATCCTGTGCCAATTTCACCAGCTGCACTCAGACCCCACCGTCAAAAACATATTTCCTTCCCCACCTCTATCTGCTTTCTGCAGGGACTGCTCACTCTGCGACTCCCTTGTCAGCTCCACACTCCTCACCAACCCTTTCACCACCCCCAGCACCTTTCCCGACAACCACAGGAGGTGCTACACCTGGCCCTACACCTCCCCACTCACCTCCATCTAAGGCCCCAAACAAACATTCCAAATCTGACAGAGATTCACCTGTACGTCTTCTAACTGGTCTACTGCATCCGTTGTTCCCGATACAGTCTCCTCTACATCGGAGAGACCAAGCGCAGACTCGGTGATCTATTCGCCGAGCGTCTGGGCTCTGTACGCTCCAATCAACAGCACCTTCCAGTTGCCAGCCATTTCAGCACCCCCTTCCCAATCCCTTAGCGACATCCCCATCCTGGTCCTCCTCCAATGACACAATGAGGCCACATGGAAACTGGAGGAACAACACTTTGTGTTCCACCTCGGGAGCTTACAGTCCAATGGCCTCAACATAGAGTTCACCAGCTTCAAAATTTCCCCACCCCTAGCCTCATCCCATGTCCAGCCCTCCCTCTAATCCCCACCTCCTTGGCCTGACGCAACCTGAACATCTTCCTTCTCGCCTATCTGCCCCAACATTCCCATTGACCTATCTCTACAAACCCCTACTTGCATCCACCTATCATCATCCCACCTACCTTCCCCCAGCCCCACTCCCCCTATTTAGTTCTGAGCTCCGTTCCTCCTCCCCAGTCCTGATGAATGGTGCAGACCTGAAACATTAACTTTCCTTCTCCTCTGATGCTATCTGACCTGCTGTGTTCCTCCAGCTTCACATTGTATTGACTGTGGTCTTTACTTTATTGACCATCTGTGTTGACCCCTCTCCAATCTCTGTATTGTTATCTACTTTGTCTAATCCTGGACAACTGTTTCTTACTCACACCATGTCCTGCTCACCCTTGCCCTCACTGACTGGCTTCAAGTCTGCAATATCTTTCTTATAACATCCTTTATGTTTTAATCCTGCTGCGGCCTTCCATCTTTCTCTCACTCTTCATCTTTGTGTCTTGTCTTGTGTATTTCCAAGGGCCCCACCTTAAGTTATCTGGCATCATGATCTTTAGTTCCCTTTTCAAACCCCTCTGCCTTGCCATTTCATTTCTCTTTGTTAAGATCCACATTGTAATCCACCTCTTTAGCAATCCACCCAGTTGTTGCCTTGTTTGTCTTGATGTTAATGTCAGCTCAAAGTGCCTTGGGATGTTCTTCCTCTGTTAAAGGCAGGACATAGACAAAGTTGTTGTATTTACCTAAAGGCAAACTTTGTTGGAACTAGCTTTGATGAGAATCAATTCTTTTAAACCTACTTCTTCCTTTTGGTTTGAACTCGGGTTTGCAAGATCCAGACAAGAGCATATTAGAGTTTGCAAAAAAAAACAGTCTGAGCTAGGGCTGTTTGTTTAATTACGCAGAATTCATGACATACATTAGAGTTTTGTTTAATTCATTCATAAGACAAGGGCTTCACTGTCCAGGCCAGCATTTATTGCTTTTTCCTATTTACCCAGAGGGTGGTTGAAAAGCAAACACATTGCTGTGGGTCTGGAGTCACATATAGACCAGACCAGGTAAGAATGGCAGATTTCCTTCTCTAAAGGATGTCAGCGAACAAGATGGGGTTTTCCAACAATCCGCGATAGATTCATGGTCATCATTAGACTCTTAATTCCAGATTTTATTTAAAAATTGTATTCAAATTCCACCATCTGCTATGGCAGGATTCAAATCCAGTCTGGAATATCAGTTCGGCAATCATACCGTTAGGCCATTGCCTTCCCAGTTTTGCTATCCCGATCTCATTCGGGTGGCTCGGTGGTTAGCACTGCGCTTCACACCACCAGGGACCCCAGTTCGATTCCAGCCTCAGGCAGCTGTCTGTGTGGAGTTTTCACATCCCCCCCCGTGTCTTTGTGGGTTTCTTCCAGGTGCTCTGGTTTCCTCCCACAGTCCAAAGATGTGCAGGTTACATAGATTGGCCATGGGAAATGCAAGGATACAAGAAAAGGGTGGGGATCTGGGTCTGGGTGGGATGCTCTTCAGAGGGTTAATGTGAACTTGATGGGCCTGCTTCCATGCTGTAGGGATTCCATGATCCTCTTAACTAGGAGGAGAAGGGCAGGCCATATTGCTACTGCTGCTGTTGTGAATTTGGGTTGGGGATCATAATGTAGGGTGGTGGGAGGCAGTGCTGTGAGAAGGTTTGAAGGCTGCTGGCAGTGTATCTGGACAGTGACACTAGACAGCAAGTGAGCCCCCTGAGCCTGCTGCTGTCCCACAAATCATTCTGATTGGAGCTGCAGTGATACATTCTCTGCCTCTCTCCATGACATGATAGGAAGGTACTTAAATGATTTTGAAAGGGAGAAGTTACTTGTTCATGTGCTTTGCACCCATTTCATTGCTTCCACTCCCAGCTTAGAAAGCCCTGGATACAATGGTGTTAACACAGAAAGGCGCAGAATGAACCAGCTTTCTGGGCATCTCCCATTTATTGTACTTTCAAACATTCTTTCTGGGGAGGTACATGTTGCTAACAGTGGCAGCATTTGTTGCTCATTCCTAATTGCTCTCAATGTGTGATGGAAAGGAACTACTGGGGAAAAGGTAAAGCAAAGCAGGGCATGTAATTGAAAGCCCTCCCCACCCCGCTCCGTTTTTCCTGCTCTTTCTACCATTAGCTTATCAGACTGGGGTGATGCAGTGGAAGGTAATTAAGGATGATGTTTGATTGCTCATCCATAGACTTCCCTCTCAGACACCAATGTAACCCTTTTTAAAAAACTCATTCACAGGATGTGAGCATCACAGGCTAGGTCATCATTTATTGCCCACCCCTAATGGCCCAGAGGGTAGTTAGGAGTCAACCCCATTGCTGTGGATCTGGAGTCACATGTAAGCCAGACGAGGTACAGACAGCAATTTCCTTCCCTAAAGGACATTAGCGAAGCAGATGGCGTTTTTAAACAACAATCATTTCATGGTTATCATTAGAACCTTAATTCCAGATTTTCAATTTAAATTGAATTCAAATGCCTCCCTCTGCCATGATAAGATTTGAAGCAGGGTTCACTAGAACACTACCCAGGATTCTAGATTAATAGTGAAGTGATAATACCACTCAGCCATCATTTCCTTCTTTAAAGATGTTCCCCTTGGCTATCTCCCTGATCAAACAGCATTATTTATACCTCCAGAAAGCCCCCAGCACCATTACTTAAGAGGCATTGATTAAGTTTCCTCTGAAAGATTCCAATTAAATCCAGATCAATTACCTTCTGTGGGACTGTGTTCAACATATTGATTATAGGATAAAAGTTTTTTTATAATCTCAAACTTGTTTAAGGTCAATGAATTCTTGAAGGCTTCCACTGGTCCCATGATTAGAATCCAAATTGTTTACTTCATCAATTTTGAAAACCTGCATTGAGTCACCCTCATAGTCTTTTCCTCAGTGAAAATGGGTTTAATGATTAAATTGCTAAAAAGAATATGAGTGACTAATTGACCCTTAGGACTCAGCAGTGTTATCTAACACAAACATGGGAACATATACAACACCATATGAGCAACATTAAACATGAATCTGTGTTCTATCGTCACATTAACCAGATATACGAGGTTTTCATTAAAAATGATCAGGCTATTTATGAGAACAAAGTGTTTTCCTACTTTAAGGCTGTCAGTCATTGACCATTGTGTGTCAATGCGGCCCTTATATACTAGCCCCTAATGTACCTCAGTAATGTAAAGGAACCATTAATTTTAATGACATGATGTAATTATGTGGCATTGTGTCAGCTGCCTCTGACAACATCAGAACCAGCCCCGGTATTGACCTGATGCAGACTATTTCTCCAACATTGAATGATGAAGAAGTGGTGAGTAAACAGCTGGGGGAGGGCGGGAGGTGGGAATTGTTGATGGGAATGAAGGACTGCATCTCACTGGTGAATCAGGTAATCTCCAAACTTTAATTACAATCATATCAATTGTTTTCCTTTCTGGCAATCACACTCGTTATGACTCATGGTAATCATAATATATACTAAGAATAATGGTAAACAAACACAATTAAAGCCACAAAGAGGAGCTGATACATCAGTGACCAGGAATAATTAAAGAAATTGCTGGCAGAGAATGTAACATTCCGAATAATCCACTCAAATTAATTTCAACAGAAAGAGGAAGTGACAGATCTAGGAAAGCAGCCGCCCACATGTTTTAAGACATAAACAAGCGGTAAATGACGTGAGAGATAAATAATGTGCATCTTTTAATTATAGCTTTTGGAAACGGCTGAAGAAGTTGAAAGTTTTGTTGACAGTTAGAGCAGCAGAGCACCTGTATGCTTATCTTCACAGGGATGTTAAACAGCAAGCATTTAAAATTCTCATCCTGGTTTCAAATCCCCCTCTGACTTTGCCCCTGTAATCTCCTCCAGGCCCACAACTTTACAGACCTCTGGATTTGTCCAATTAAGGCCTCTTGTATTTTCCTGACTTTAATTGTTTTACCATCTGTGACTGTGCCTTTATCTATCAAGAATTTGGAATTCCTCCTGTAGACCTCTTAGCCTCTCAAAGTTCTCTTTCTTCCCTGGAAGGCATCTCTTAATATTTTCCTCTTTACCAGGGTTTTGATAGCCAAATAACAAGATACTGGGACAGACTGAGTGTCTGTATAGGATGGGCCGAAGGGCTAAAATTGTTGATGATACTCAACAAACTGTATGACCTTGGATGGGTCTTGTTAACATCCCTTTATGGGCCAGAGACAACACCTGCAGCTTGTTTTTCTGTAGCTGTGTTTTTTCTTCCTGTATCTGCTTTCTTTGTGCTGGCTGTTTGTTACACTGTGTAACAGCAAGAGTTTCATTCCAAGTCACCGGACTTCGCCTCGGCTTGGAATCATGAACCATGCCAGGAATGAACCTAAGCCTCCAGACCAGCCATCAATCGACGGGTCCCTGATGGGCAGAAGGGCATGAGGCTAGTTGCTTTTTCCAGATGGGTGTGAGACTTGTTCCTTTTCTCTTTTCTCTTCCATTTATTATTACCACTATAATCACTATTATTACTTAATAAACATTCATATTTAAGAAAATTTCTATTGTCGAGCCTTCTCTTAATCATATTTACCCAAATCTTAAAAGAACCATTTTGATACAGTCTGTGATCCAAGACAGTGTCACACTACAAACACATGAACTGGAAGCCAGAGTTGGCTATTTATCCCCTCTAGCCTGCTCTATCATTCAATAAGGTGTAGGGAGATAAGGTTCCCACCCACTAACAATAATACTTGACTCCCTTGTCAACTTTGTCTGATGACACAAATAATGTGTTGTGTACATTTTAGGTCTCCGTATCTAAGGAAAGATATACTTGCCACAAAGAAAGGGCAACAAAGGAACACCAGATTATCGATTGAAAACAGGATTGCCAGGACAAATTGAGGAAAATGGGCCTGCGTTACCTAGAGCTTCAAATAATGAGATGTAATCTAAATGAAACTTACAGAATTCTTACAGGATGGATGTAGATAGGATGTTTCCCCTGACTGTTGAGTCTGAAAACAGACGGCACAGTCTTAGTGTAAGGGATTGGCTGTGTAAGACTGAGATGAGAAGAAATGTCTTCACGCATAGAATGTTAAATGTTTCAGGTTCTCTAACCTGAAGATTGTGCAAGTTCAGTCACTGAGCATGTTCAAACCAGAAATCGATATTTATTGTGTTGTGTATTTTTTACAACAAAAAGCAAATAGATTTATAATTCGTCATACCACAGCGCCTAAATTAGTGACAGAAGTAATAAGGAAGAAGAAGAAACAAAAAATAAAAGTTCAATTAATGGCTCCTGGGTTTGGGGTGCACTGGAAAACGAAGCCAAAATTGCCAGAGAGGGCAGGGCCGAGACTGTAACGCTGAGCCGGGGTTACCATGCTGAGACGAGACGAGACCTCTATGCCAGGACAAGATCTCCAACCTGGGCCATCGGAAGACCCAGAAGCACCTTGAAAGCAAGGATGAGGCCTCCATGCCAAGTCAAGACTTCCACACTAAGACTAGACCTTCACGCTGGGCTGTTGGAATAACCGGAAGCTGCTGAAGAAGATCTCCACAACAGGACAAGTCTGCCACTCCAAGCTAAGACCACTCCTCCTGGGCAAGACTGCCACACCGGGAGACCAAGGGCTTCTTCTGTTCAAAGCAGTAATTTTCTCCTTTTAAATGTGGGGTTGTTTCAAGTGTAACTTGAAATGATCATTTGCTGTATTTGCAATGTTGGAAGAGCAAGTCAACATCTCCCTTTGAAGGTCAAACTAAAGGGATGCTTCGGGGCGAATGAACAGGGTGCCTCTCTTAATTTCCTTGTTGGTATTACTTTACCTCATTTGTTGCTGTGACATTATCAACAGAACTAATTTAAGTCTGTAGTGGTCAAAATCTGAATAGGGACTGGCCTCACCCATAATTCTCATGATATTTTTTCTTCACTATTAGTTTCAATATACTTTTGGGTATTTCCATTTTGGCTTTGTGGTGCAAAGCCTCACCCTCCAGAGGATTTCCTTCACATTGTGATTCATCGACTTGTCCTAATGTCTTATCATAAAGCAGCAACAAGAAAAGGCCTTTTCTTAAAAAAGAGTAAATTAGTCTTCTCCATCTTATTTGTGACATGGGGCATTAAAACCAAATATTTCACACGTGGTCTGATAGGTATTGACAAATCCCATCTTGATACTGAATTAACATACATTGATTTCTACATGGCTCCATTATAAAGTCAGAATGATTCAAGTTATAAGATCATCACGTAGCAATTTTAATTGCTATATTTGTAGGCTATCTTTTAATTAGCCCTTGTACCCAATGATTCTTTTGAAAGAGTAACCCTGAAACAAGGGGAGGCAATGGCTTAGTGGTATTGTTGTTGGACTGTTAATTTCAAGACCCAGGTAATGTTATGGGGACCTGGATTCAAATCGCACCATGGCAGATGGTAGGAATTTGAATTCAATAAAAATAAATCTGAATTAAGGGTCTAATGATGACCATGAATCCATTGTCGGGGAAAAAACCCATCTGGCTCATTAATACCCTTTAGGGAAGGAAACTGTCATCCTTACCTGGTCTGACCTACATGTGACTCCAGACCCACAGCAATGCGGTTGACTCTTACCTGGCTTTGGGCCAGTTAGGGATGGGCAATAAATGGTGGCCTGGTGAGTGACACCATCATCTCATCAATGAAAAAATAAAACAAAATCTGAAATGAATAGCCTTGAAGCTACAGTCATACTACAACCTCAAACTCGTCAAGTATATAAATTGTTTCTCTGGTTCTATTAGATAAAAGAGCCCACAAATTTTTCAGTGTGAGAGCAGAACAGTTTTGGTTGGTAGACAGGAACAGCATTTGGGAAGTGATGCTTAGACATTCTTCAGATGTAATGTACAATTATCTTTTAAGGACTTACTGATGGAAGTTTGAATTAAATTTCATTGTAATTACAGCTTTTTTCGTATTAGTAATCAAGATTCACTTGATGGATACCAGCAGTAATGTGGGGCTAGGATAAGTTTGGTAATGAAATCCAAACACACAGACCAAAAAAGAAGAAAGTCCAGTCCCTGATCTTCAGCAGTTTCATCACTTGGTGACTGAATTAGTATTGTGGGTGCTGTGCCAATGAATAATGTTTGACTTTTGCCACAAAAGCACATAAATACTACAAATCATAGCTGTGGGCAGCTCAAATGTCACCCAACTTTACAAAAACATCTGACACTCTTTAAGTCATGTTTGTAATGAGCTAGAGAAAGCTCATTGCAGACCTTAGAGGTTTAGAAACTAAATAGGAATGAGTGCTTATCATGCAATAGATGGCAGGATATTTAATTCTTGATTGGAATGTTTGTATTCTCAACTCAATATAGTACTAAGATTTCCTCTAAATAATTTTACTATTTTATGCTTTTGTGAAGTTCATTTCTTTTATTTTAATTGACTTGTGGAACGTGAATGTTGCTGGCAAGGAGAATGTTTATTGGCCCTCCCTAATTGCCCTTGAGAAGGTGGCAATGCATTGCTCTCCTGGATACAACTGAATGTTTTGTTATTGTCATTTCAAAGGGTAGTTATGAGTCAACCACATCGCAGTGGATTTGAAGTCACACGTGAGCTGGTGCAGATAATGACAGCAGTCTTTCTTCCCCAAAGGACTCTAGTGAACTGGATTGGTTTTTAATGACAATCTGATAGGTTCACAGACATGATTACTGACATGAACTTTTTATTCCAGATTTACTTAATTTAAATTTAATTTAAATTCTCAGCTGTCACTGTGGGATTTGAGCTTATGTTGCTGGGTCATTAATCTAGACCAACTATTCCATCATCTTAACCACTGTACTCCACCCTTGAGTCATAAAATGCTGCCACCAAATCTGGAATGATAGACCTTCCTCTCCTCTACTTGCTTCTTGAAAATTGTCTGATAAAACAATAATGAACTGGCTTGCTCAACCACCTCACTCCTCATGAAAACAAACAAAAGCCAGCAGAGCTGGCTCTGATAGATGTTTTCAGACAAGACATGTGTACATGTTCTTGCCAGTTATGTAATCTGTGCATTTGATTCTCCAGAACAATCTGATAACAGTTGCCAACATTGCTGCTTAACTGAGCATATCTGCATTACAATGACTGATTAGATTTGGACAAAACTTAAAAGCTGGTTTTTTTGGCGACTTGCTACTCCTGTATTTTGTAACATTCTAAATGATTATTCAGCTATTCACTGCAGTATTGAGAATTGCTTTGAATAATTAACCTGAGACTTCAAAGTGACAGTGCTCTTCTACGGGAATTGTTGTGAAATAATCATCACTAGAACAAATAGATTTGTATTCAAATTGGTTCATACCAGCCTGTTATACTCTATATAAAGATGACCATATTAATATGTAAAAATGCAATCTGTTTAACTATAATGTGCACTAATAAAATTACTTTCTCCTTAAATCATAAAGTGGCCCAAACGTATGGATATAGTCTGCTGATTTATGCATTACTTTGTGATAATGAGAAACATGGTTTATTTTCTCTTTGCACAAACAAAATTAATTGGAATGTCTCAGTGTGTGTAATACACATTTAATAGAATTTTCTTTGGCAAAAGTTTGCAGTATCCATTTGTCTCCTATGTCGAAATCACTCAGCGAAAAGATTGTGAAAGTTCTACCAGCTTTGCTGTTAGATTTGCCTTTTCTCTAATTCTCTTTTACCATGTAAGGTCATTATGTTGAGGAGTTCCTTCCTGTCCATCAAAGTGTTACACAAACTGTTTTCCATTACCATTTATTTCAACATTCTTGCTGCAGCGTTTATTAATTCATCATGCAGTTCGGGTGCAATCACCTAAAACATTTTTTTCTAAAATTCTTTAACTTCTTATCATCCAACAAAGCAAACACATGGACAATGTTTGAACAATGTATTCTAAGTATCAATTACCACCCATGACCCATTGAGACCCATGTCTTGGTTAGTTATATTTAGATCAGAAGCTCACTTTAACAGAGGTTTTATAAGTGAAATGTGATTTTGTTGGATAGATTTTGCTACTGGACTGAAAGGCAAATTGTACACATTCACCCTGCTCTGGGCTACACAAAGTAGAAATGTTTTAGTAGAATAACAGAATTATTATGATGCAGAAAGAGGCCATTTGGTCCATTGTGTTTGTACCTGCTCCGTTATCTAGTCTGGCTCTACCACGTAGTGCCAGGTTCCTGCCCTTTCTCCATATCTCTGCATAGAATCACAATCCAAACGACCATCCAATGTCCCTCTTGAATACCTCAACTGAACCTGCCTCCACTGCATTTTCAGCCAGCGCATCCCATGCCCTAATGACTCAATGTATGAAAAAGGCTTTTTCTCACAATGTCCTTGCTTTGCCTGCGCATCCCTTTAAATCTAAGCCCTCTCATTCTTGTTTCTTTAGAAGCTGAAACAGCGTCACCTTATCAACTCTGTCCAGCCTACTCATGGTTTTGAAAACCTCCATCAGATCCCTCAGCTTTCTTCTCTCCAAGGAGAACAATCCCAGCTTCTTCAATCTATCCTTATAGTCAAAGTTTCTCATTCCTGGAACTATTCTGGTTAATTGCTTCTGCTGTGGCACTCTTTGCAACAAATTCACACCTTCCCTTAGTGTGGTGCCCACAATTGTACATTATTTGTAGCAAAGAGCTTTTATTTTTGCCATACTTTCATTTTAGGTAGGTCAACCACACTTGCAAAACTTTGTATCAGAAAGTACTATAAGCAGCTACCTGGTGATAAAGTGCATAAATTATTGCCATTTATAGTGTTACTATATTGTGGGAGCAGTGGCAATGATTTTTTTAATTCACTTCTGGGACATGGGGGTTGTTAGCTGACCAGCCTTTATCACACAACCCTTGTTGCCCTTGAGAAGGTGGTGGTGAATTATCTTCTTGAACCATTTGCAGTCCACATGCTGTAGGGAGACCAAAATGCCTGAGGGAGCCAATTCCAGGATGTTGACCCAGAACTAAAATCAACTTCTGCTATCCTGGGTGGAAGAAGACAAACAACCAGATTCCAATCTCAATTTGCTTCCTGGAAAGGATGGACAAAGTTAGCAAAGGGTCCTCTCAGATGTCCTATATGGTTGCATTGCTCATTGTCTATGGTCTTATGTGAAAAACGACCACTTGAGGAGACGTAGTGAGGCATTGCAGGGCATTGAGTCTCCTAATCCTTGCAGTAATTGCCAACTTCACAACTTATTATTAAACTAGAGAGAGTGCAGAAAACATTTGCTAGGATGCTACCAGGACTGGAAGGTTTGAGTTATAAGGAGAGGTTGGATAGGTTAGGGCTTTTTTCCTACAGCATAGGAGACTGAGGGGTGACTTTACAGAGGTCTATAACATCATGAGAAGCATAGATATGGTAGATAACTGACATGGTAGAGGTGTCTAAAATTAAAGGGCATAATTTTAAGGTGAGAGAAAAGAGATACAAAAGGGTCCAGAGGGGATTGTTTTTCACACAGAGGGTGGTGAGTGTCTGGAACAAGCTACCAAATGTAGTGGGGGAGGCAAATACAATTTCATCATTTGAGAAACATTTGGACAGGTACATGGATAGGAAAGGTATGGAGGGATATGGACCATGCACAGACAAATAGGACTAGCTTAAATTGTGAAAACTAGGTGGCATGGGTAAGTTGGGCTGAAGGGCCTGTTTCCATGCTGTAGACCTATGTGACTCTAGAGGTTTCACAACCTGTGTAATTAACTGAGACTCACTCCTTGTTCCTTTCAGTTACAGTATAGAAGGCCCTGAACTATTAACTCACTACGTCAGTATATCAGAGACACAACAGTAATGAAAGCCAAAACTTCAAAGAGGAAGTAAACACAGCCTCTAGGGTTTCGTTATACTGGATATTTTGTCACATTGCTTGCAGTTTCAAATTATAAAGAATCGGATGTTTTCCAGGACATAAATCTCGTTTCATTTAGATGGATTCTGAAAAATTACTAATCACATGTATAAAAATAAAGATGAAAGACTTTAATTTTGATAGTGCTTTTTCTGACCACTGGAAGTCTCAAACATACAGCCTATGAAGTGCTTGAGAGATGTGACTACCAATTTGTGTGCAGCATTGACAGCTTTGTGTTATTGACCAGGTAACCTGTTCTTGTAATACGAATTGAAGGCTAAGTATTGGGATCACAAGTCAGATACTTAGTAAATATAATAGTTCCCAGATGAGCCTGTCCATAAAAAGTTGGACAAATCCAATCTGATCAATTATTATTGCACCAGTCTATTCGAGTATCAACAAACTGATGGTGATTATTGTCACTTACTTGCTTACTTGCTCACTGATGCACAATTTGGGTTGGGATGGGACCGGTCAACTCCAGACCTCATTACAGCCTGGGTATAAACATGGGCAAAACTGAGGAATTCCACAGGTGAAACGAGAATAACTGTCTCTAATATGAAGGTAGCACTTGACCAAGTACAGTGTCACAGATGAGGCTGGAGGAGTGCTCTATTGCTGTAGACCCATTAATCAATGGGTCGCAACATGAAACAAAAATACATTGGTGTAGAGCTGGATGAACACAGCAGGCCAAGCAGCATCAGAGGAGTAGGAAAGCTGATGTTTCGGGTCGAGACCCTTCTTCAGAAAAAAAATCTCAGATTCTCCAGCATCAGCAGTTCCTACTATCTCTGTAACAAAAATACATTTCCCAATTATCAAGATGACCAAGTAAGTACCTTATCTACATTAGCTTTAAACAAAAAGATAAAGCAACCAGGTGTTTAATAAACAAATGAGTTTGTTATTAAAAGACAAATTCAACAACGATGCAATAAATGATTTTGTATGTTAATCAGTAAAAACTATAAATGCTTATTCAACTGTCTACACACACACACACACACACACACCACTTTGAGTTATTCTTGAAGGTAAAAACATAAAACATAAGATGTTCCAGAATGTTACAGAGATAGTAGGACCTGCCGATGCTGGAGAATCTGAGATAACAAGGTGTGGAGCTGGGTGAACACA
>NC_063358.1:5357733-5397054 GCF_021869965.1 Rhincodon typus
TGCTTGGCCTGCTGTGTTCATCCAGCTCTACACCTTGTTATCTCATGTTCCAGAATGTGTTACTCTGATCCCCTGGCGAGTGTGCTCAAGTCACTAATCATGCATGGTTCGCTCTGAGGAGCTCGTTTAGGAAATACAATCTTGACATGTTCTATCAATTGCTCTTTCAAAAAAAAAACAAATAGGTTTCACCATGAACTGATGTTTTCTTTAAAGAAATGGGTGAAATCAACTGGGCAGCTTGTTCATAGCAAGCTTTCCTCTAACCCAGCTTGTTCTTAGTTGGCTTTTTTCTAACTCAGCTGGACTAAAGGAGAGCCTCTCTAAGCCAGTCATGGTTCAATAGAAGCCCCATGAAACTCTATAGCAATGAAAACAGTTATTACTAGTCATGTGATTTCCTGGAAGCCTTGTAAAATAATAATCCCCCATCCACAGTGAATTTTCAATGACCTCTTTTAGAGAAACCACTGCAAGTATGCCCACAAAATTTGAATTAAATTCCTTTTTCCACAATCCTTCAAAACTGATGTCCTCTAAACTTTAAATATAAAGTAGGTGTGGAGTGGATGAACACAGCAGGCCAAGCAGCATCAGAGGGGCAGGAAAGCTGACATTTTGGGTCTGGACCCTTCTTCCTGCACCTCTGATGCTGCCTGGCCTGCTGTGTTCATCCAGCTCCACACCTTGTTATCTCAGATTCTCCAGCATCTGCAGTTCCTACTATCTTTAAATATAAAGTAACTTCTTAAGACCTCTATCCTTGGAAAATGATTCATCATTTTTATGTGTTTCATTGTGAAGTGTGAAAGAAACAGAAATATTTTAAAAATTAGGACGCATTTGCACACTCATTCTCTTGCTATGTAACCTGCACAATTGTGAGTGACTGCAATGGTTCAAGAAGGCAGCTCATCACCACCTTCTCAAGAGAATTCAGTGATGTGCAAGGCCTTTTGGCCCAACCAGTTAAACCTAAGCAGGCTGTGGCTGGTGGACACCCATTCTCTCAGTTACAGGACATCACTACAGGATTTCCTCAGGTGGTATCCTTGGTCCAGCCATCTTCAACTACTTCCTCAATGACCTCTAGGTAATAGAGCTGGGACAGGCACGATTGGCTGACTGACCTCGTGCTGTAGGTACAGTAATAATTCTGTGATTCTGAACTCCGTGACCTTCCCTTCATCATAAGATCTGAAGTGGGGAAGTTGGCTGATTTCAGCATATTTTTCTTTCTCTATTAGGTCTCCACAGATCACGAAGCAGTCGAAGCCTGTATGAAGCAAACCCAGGACAGCATTGAGGCTTCGGTTGCGATGAGTGGTAAGTAACTTTCGGGCTTAGAAGTGTCAGACAACGACCTTCTTCAATAAGACCATACACACGCCTATTTGTTGACATTCATTGCCATTGCCATTATCAGATTCCCTGCCGTCAACACCCAGGTATGGGGATTCCTATTCACCAGAAACAGTCCATGAGTCCTGTGGCTGCAAGGAAGGTGCTAAGTGTGGATATCCTGCAGTGGCTGACTCATCTCCTCACTCAGTAAAGTCTTTCAACAAGGTACAAATGTTCTCCATTTGTCTGGGTGAGTGCAGCGCCAATAACTCACAAAAGCTCCTCACTATCCAGGGCACCATAAAGTTGAGCACCCCATCCATCCAGCTCCTGAAAAATATTCTCTCAGTGCCACTACTGCCCTCTGGTTGGAGTATTCACATTGCTAGGACTTCATTGAAATTATTTTCCATACTTGTGACATGCGTCAACTACAAGAGCAAGGGTAACTAAAGCCGAGAAGCATACAGGCACCATCCTGACTTGAAAGTACGTTGATTTCTTCAGTCACTGTATAAGAATCTTTGGGACATCCTTCCTGATAACACTGTGCTCTCCACCATTTTCTCAAAGGCAACAAGGGATGGGCAATAAATCTTGAACTTTCCAGCAATGTCCACATCCAAGAATGAATAAAAAAGTTCCCTATCATCCACCTGTTCACTGGGCTGAGAAGTGAAGCAATATACAGAGTGATACCAATAAATGTAAAGGATATGACACCCAGTCTTGGTTGCTACTTTACAAAAAAATACAAAATTACGTTTTTAGGAAATCCAGTTCTGTACATTGAAATGAGTCAGCTGGGCAATAATCTTTCTACTTTCGGCATTACAGTTTAGGATTTATTTTATTTGCTTTAACTGTTAGGAGTTTCTCAGAAATTGTCTGCTTACCTGGGGATTTTAGCATGCTAGTCTGTCAATGCAAGAAAGATCAATGTAATGAATGCTGGTGATGCATCTGGCTGGTTTACAGGGGTTTCAATGAAAAGTCACTCACTGTAGAATGTGCACTTATCTTTACAACGGAAACTGTGGTTTGACTGAATAATTTATTCTTTGCTCCAGTTTCCATCAGTTCCTCACAGATTTATAATTAGTGTTTTTTCACTTTCATAACACCATAAGACTGTAAGAAATAGGAACTGAAGTAGGCTATTTGACCCTCAGTCTACTTTGCCATTTAGTAGGATCATGGCTGTTCTGGCATTACTTATAACCACTTTACTGCATTTCTTCGTGGCTCTTGATTCCCCTATGAATCAAGAGTCTATGTCAGTCTTAAATATACACAAGGACTTTGTCCCCCACAGCTCTCTGTGGCAAGGAGTTCCAAAGACTCTCAACCCTCTGAGAGAAGAAATTCCTCCTCTTCTCAGGCTTAAATTGGGGCCCCTTTATTCTGAGACTGTGCCGTCTGGTCCTAGACTTTCCCATGAGGGGAAACGTCCTCTCAACATTGACTCGTTCAGGGTCTTTAAGAATTCTATATGTTTCAATGAGATCACCTCTCATTCTTATAAATTTCAATGGTTTTCTACCAACCTGTTTAGCCTTTGCTCATAAGACAGTCCCTCCACACCAGGATCATCCAACTGAACCTTCTCTGAACTGTCTCCAACGAAATGATATCTTTCCCTAAACAAGGGGACTAAAACTGCTCACGGTACTCCAGATGTGTCTAACCAGCACCTTGTACAGTTGCGGTAAGATTTCCTACTCTTTTAAACCAACCCCTTTGAAACAAAGACCAACATCCCATTAGCCTTCCTGATTTCCTGCTGCTCCTGTGTGCTAGCTTTCTGAGTTTTGTGCACAAGTATCTCTAGGTCCCTTTGTGTTGCAGCTTTCTGCAGTTTTTCTCCATTTCAATAATATTCAGTTGTTTCAAAATGAACTTCACATTTGCCCTCATTGTACTCCATACCTCTCTGTAGACTGTTTGTATCCATCTCACAACCTGCCTTTCCACCTATTTTTGTGAAGTCTTCAAATTTGTCTGCAGTACGTTTGCTTTCACTTGAAGACATGACTTATAGTGGAGTGAGGTTCTGTTGCCATATACAATCTCTTGGCATCTCAGACATGTGCCTTTTTCATGAGTAAAGCCACCTTCTGAACATTGGGGAGCTCTTAATTCTTAGAGAGTGTTACAGTTAAATCAGTTCTGTCCTCTTCTACCTGCACATCACAATTTATGACCTTGCACATGAGGCTGACTGTACATTGTTTAATTAAAACTCTGTAAAAGGAGAAGAGATTTGGATTTATATTGAACACCTCAAACCCCGGGGATGTTGCAAATTGCTTCATGGGCAATGAAGTACTTTCCAACACAGTGATTGTTTCAATTAATCTAGGAAAGAACCGTCAGTTTATACACAGAAAGCTGCTACAATAGCAATATGATAATGATCAGCAGATCTGTTTTTGTGAAGTCGATTGAAGGATAGATATTGACTAGGGCACAAGGGAGGGCTCCCTTGCTCTTTGCAGAATTGGTGGCAAGGCCAAGGGATCTTTTATTTCTTCCTGAGAAGTTTTTCAGAGCCTATGTTTGATCTCTCATCCAAAAGGAGGCACATTCTATGAGGTCTGCCTGGCTGAACTCATTCCAATTGCTCCAGTACGAAAATATGCATAAGGCTATTTGGCCCCACGAGTCTGCTGTGCCATTCAATAAGGGCTGCATTTATTGTCAATGCCATGGCTAGGTGGCGCAGTGACTCCACATGTGCAGAAACACAGGCACGTAACTGAATGGCAGCTGCCAGGAACAAACTTGGGCATAAAATGGTTCCAGGATTGTTCCCTGGGAAACATTACTTCCCAACTTTCGCAAGCTCCTCTGAACAAGCTCTGAGGAGAGGGGGAGGCTGGGGCACAGATATTTTCTTGTGGTTTGTCTCCAGTTTGCCATGCAGTCCAGTTGACAAGGTGCCTCTGGAGATGCCCTGTCTAGCCACTCCCTCCACCAGGTGAAAAACTCGTGATCGTGGATTGACAAGCAAGTAACCAACAAGTAGACTGCTCACGCTCTGAACACTGTTGCACACCATGCCTGAGCACGGTCCTCTGCCATTGTGAACAATAGGTAATCCGTGTCTGCACATGGTGAAAAGTTTGCATCAGGTGACCATCTCACTTTCATCACATACTTTGTGTTTAATGAGGTCATGGCTGATGTCATTGTAATCTCAGCTCTACATTCCCACCAACTTTTGACAACCTTCCAGCCCCTTGCTCAGCAACATTATATCTCCTTCTGCCTTCAACATATTCAAGGACTCTATTTTCACTGCATTGACAGGGAGAGATTTCCAAAGACTCAATGCTCTGAAACAGAATGTTTCTCCTTATCTCTGTCTTAAATTGGCAATCCCTGACTTTTAAACTGTCACCCTAGTTCTAGAGTCTCCCACAAGAGGAGACATTCTTTCTACATTCACTCTGACAAGAGCACTCAGATTGTATCTGTTTCAATCAAGTTGTCTCTTACTCTCCTAAAACTTAGAGGATACATACCTAGCCTGCTTAACCTTTCCTCATCAGACAGTCTGCCCATTCCAGGTACAACACAGAGCTGGAGGAACACAGCAGGCCAGGCAGGAAAGTTGATGTTTCAGATTGTTGTCTCTGACTCCAGCATTTGCAGTACTTGCTATCTCTGCCCATTCCAGGTATTAGTTTTGCAATCCTTCTCTAAGTTGCATCTAACGCATTTATATCCTTAAATAATTAAAAAGGTGACCAGTACTGTACGCAGCACTCAGTTAGCTGGATGGCTGGTTTCCAATGTAGAGCGATGCCAACAAATGTGGGTTCAGTTCCCACACTGGCTGAGGTTATCATGAAAGACTCTCTTTCTCCACCTCTCCCCTTGCCTGAGGTGTGGTGACCCTCAGGTTAAACCACTATCAGTTGTTTCTTTCTGATAATAGAGCAGCCCTATGATCCTCTGAAACTTTACCATTTTCTTGACTCCAAAATGCCTCATTGTGCCCCGTGTATAAATGAAGCATAACCTCCCTACTCTTGCATTCAATTTCTCTCACAATAGACTATAACATTTTATAGTTATAAGTTGTCCTCATTAACCTGACTGACAGTGCAGCATTCTCTCAGTACTGCATTGATGTCCCATCCTTGTGTTTTCTGTTCAAATCTCAGAACAGGACACAGATTCACAACGTTCTGACTCAGAGCTGAAAGTAGGGTCCACTGAGCTGCAGCTGCTGGCTGTATATGAGACGGATAAAGATTATTGGGTGACATTAGCAGTGATGATGATATTTTCTTGTTGGTTACACTGCCACACTGGCACTAATCCTGTTTTGGCCACTGTCCAAACTGCATATTTTCCAGGAGAGGTGACATATGATGAGAAGTAGGAATATTGACTAATGTTTTCCCTTTCCCTTTGGATACACTGAACACAATTTTAAGCCCTGCTGATCAGGTAAGATTAATTAAGAGCAAAAATAGACAACTGAATCTGAGATTTTCTGATGAAGGTTCTAGGCCCAAAACGTCAGCCTTTCTGCTCCTATGATGCTGCTTGGCCTGTTGTGCTCATCCAGCTCTGCACCTTGTTGTCTCGGATTCTCCAGCATCTGCAGTTCCTACTATCTCTGAGATTTTCTGTTGACTTTCTGCTCATCCTTTCCTGTTGATAACTTTATCTGCTTAGCCCTAATGTTTGAGAATTCTGTTGATTTCCCTCATTTTCATGTCACTGTTCAGTTTTCCTGTGTCACACACAGGGGAAGCAATGAACTGGTCATTAATTGACTCGTGTAGACCAAGACAATTTGCTTTCCGTTTGTCTATAGCAAAAAATCCCAGCCCAACAATTAAGACCCAATACAACAATTACCAGTAGATTTCACTTTCTGGTGCTGCATCAATGTTTCAGGAATCATAGAATCATAGAATCCCCACAGTGTGGAAACAAGCCCTTCGGCCCAACAAGTCCACACCAAACCTCAGAGGTTCTCAAACCTTTTCTTTGAGTGATGGAATGCAACAATATCCCACAAAAGACTATTTTCAAAGGAGGATTTTGATATAGCTCTTGTTACTCAAGGGATCAAGGGATATTGCAGGGATGTTGCGGTGGGATTAGGGTAATGAGCTCGATGGTCAGCCATGATCATATTGAATGGCGGAGCAGGCCTGAGGGGTTGAATGGCCTACTCCTGTTCCTGTCTATGTTCTTGGTTTCTATGGGGTAGGCCTAGTGGTATTATCACTGGACTGTTGATCCAGAGACCCAGATAACATTTTGGGGATCCAGGTTTGAATCCTGCCATGGCAGATGGTGAAATTTGAATTCAATAAATATCTGGAATTAAGAATCTAATGATGACCGCGAATCCATTGTTGATTGTTGAGGAAAAACCAATCTGGTTCAATAATGTCCTTCAGGGAAGGAAATCTGCCATCCTCACCTGGTCTGGCCTACATGCGACTCCAGGCCCACAGCAATGTGGTTGGCTCTTAACTGCCCTCTGGGCAATTGGGGATGGGCAATAAATATTGCTTAGCCAGTGACACCTTCATCCCATGAATGAATAAAGAATAAAGGATGACACTCTTGTTTATTACAGAGGGGCATTTGGTGATGTATAGCTTGAGGGTGAGGAGTGAAGGTGAAGAAGAAACAGGGCCTTCCTCAACTGTCACAGCAATTACAGGGTCTCAATCCATGCTGTTCACAGAATGACAGAACTGTTACAGTGCAGAGGAGGCCCTTTGGCCCATAGCATCGGCATCAGCTCTTTAAATATGTATCATATGTACTCTATTATGGTCATATAATTTATCATTATATTTATAACATAGTTATAATTCCTTATTGGCTTGGTTCTGTATCACACTCTGGTCATCTAGGCAAACTGAGCTACCAAACCCCTCCATGATGGATTATTAAGTATGAATCTATGTCCTCACTCCATCCTCTTGCACATCTACATGTCAGAATGTGGAGATTGTTAACATCCTGTGAAGAAACTTGGCTCATATCTTGCCAAGGCATTTTGTATAGCTGATATGATGCTGAGTATTGTTGCGATTGGTGATGTGACAACTTACATCCTACCTTCATCTGGGAGATAATCCAAGAGATTCAGCAACTGCCTCTTAAATTGTCCAGAATACAACATTCCCCTGTGCTTCCCGGAATCAGAGGTGTTTGGTTGGGGCGGAGGGTTCAGTTGTTCCTTTTGAGAGCAAAGGCACCATATCAGACATAACCCCTCCACTGCACTCCCTGCACAGCTTCTGAGGCTCTCAGGGTTTTCCCTTTCCCTCTGCTGCCACTCACTGACCTGTTGGCACTGCCTATTTTTCCATTGGCATAACTCCAGTCACTGTGACCACAGCTTCGGTCACACTGACCCAGCTGCCATATTCAGTGAATAAAGCTCAACTTGATTCTCATTCCTGTCCCCTGGACAAGGTTGGCTTAATGGCTTTTTCCTTCTTCTTTCCCAGCCCAAGCACTGTGAGCCCATTCTTGGTGCTTCTCGGGCATCTTAACCAACTCTGAGGAGGAAGCCACTGAACTTTCAGAGGACGTACCAGCTCCAAGACTTTCACATCTAGATCGAACTCGAGAGCACAGTCTGGAGAGCACATCAGGGACATTCTCTGCAGCTTGTTGAGGAAGAAGCACCCCCAGGTTCCTGGCACTGAAGGGACTTACAGAGGCTAGGCACCTGCTCAGGTACAGATGGAGGATGACCCCATATTTTCAGTCAGTTTTTAATGACTTTGACCGAATGCACAGGCAGGCACAGGAACAGCAGGTAATTTTGCCAGACGCACTCGGTAACCTGAATCGAAAGGTGGAGAGTCCACCAACATTATCAGTGAATGGAAGCCTTTCCAATTTGTGGTGGTCCCACATTGAACAATGAGAAGATGTGAGGATGGCTACTTGTGTGGCTGGATTCTTTACTAGAAGCAGATTTACAAATGTGCGCTTGTACTTGTGACAAAATGTTAGCCGTGCTGCCTGTGTGCCCTGAGAAGCCTTTCCTTTTGTTTCCCTAGCCACCGCATGCGCAGCGAGAGCAACTCCTCACTGGCAACACTTAAACAGGTGGGCTTTAAGATGGCACCATGCCAGGTATGCCGGGCAGTCCTGGCATTTCCACCTCTAGAGAGAGGGAAGCGATGGTGAGCTGCTCACCACAGAGGCACTGTACTTTGTTAATGGCAACGATTAGTAAATAATGCAACAAAACTCACCCTTCGTGTAAGTTGGTGTGTTCGCCGAGCTGGGAGGTTTGATAGCAGACGTTTCGTCCCCTTAGTAGATGACATCCTCAGTGCTGTGGAGCCTCCTGTGTAGCGCTGTTGTCCTGTGCCAAGTCGAATTTGTATGGTTTGTTTTTTGCTGTTTCCATTAGGTGCTGGCTGTGTGTTGTAATGGTCGGTATATTGGGTCTAATTCAGTGTGTTTGTTGATGGAGTCCATTATAACGCACAGCCGGTACCAGCACCTACTGGAAGCATCAAAAACCAGGCCATACAAATTTGACCCAGCACAGGACAACAGCACTTCACAGGAGGCTCCACAGCATGGAGGATGTCACCGAGTAAGGGGGTGAAACATCTGCTATCAAACCTCCCAGCTCGGCGAACACACCAACATCTACAAGTAGCACCCAAGCTACAGATCTTCACTCAAATCCTGAAAACTCACCAGAGCTCCAGGAGAGAAAACCTTTGTGAAACTCACCTAAATTGATGCTGAGCTGATTTCTGGTAAAATTCAGTCCCCGGTCTTTGCATACCTACAGTTCAGTGAGAGAATTTGGTGGCTCCAAAGTGTGGTCGTCCAGTGCTAGCCACGGAAGCTAGTTAGGAAATACTCCTGGTTATTCTCTGAATTACATGTGATGACAGCTGCTCAGCTGACATGACAAGGAGGAAATTAGTGTGCACTGCCTGTTAATCCTGATTGCTTAAGGACGGGATTTAGAATGTGTGGTCTTTGGCAATGAATGTGGTGCTGATGAAGTTCAAATTGAAGCTGGATAGGTGGTAGTACTGTATCAGTGGGGGATGATGACCACAACTGCATCAAGCAGAATGTACAATTCGAAGAGTTTTACTCCTCCTGTGAAGGAAATAAAAAAATCAGTACCTAATTCCGTCCACTTTGCAACCAATCTTTTCATCATAGAATCCCTACAGTGTGGAAACAGGCCCTTTGGCCCAACAAGTCCACACTGACCCTCAGAGCATCCCACCCAGATCCATCCCCCTGTAACCCACCTAATCTACACATCCCTGAACACTATGGGCAACTTAGTATGTCCAATCCACCTAGCCTGCACATCTTTGGACTGTGGGAGGAATCCAGAGCATCTGGAAGAAACCCACACAGACACGGAGAATGTGCAAACTCCACACAGACAGTCACCTGAGGGTGGAATTGAACCCAGGTCCCTGGTGCTGTGAGGCAGCAGTGCTAACCACTGAGCCACCGTGCCATCAATATCAGGCATATTTTCAACAAGATTCTATCTTGTGTTCTTGTGGATAAATTGCAGGCTCCACATATGACACCAGATAAACCCTACACCCTTTGTGTTCTCTTTTCTGTTTCTGTCCCTGTGGCCCCTATGATCTTTTAGTCCTTTGCCTTACCCCCATTTCAGTTTAACTCCTTCATTTTCCAATTAATGAGCCCATTTAAACCCCAGAGCCACGGTTTTGTGAAATCCCATGCCTTTGATGGCTCCTCCCCTTGAGTGGAGTTCAAAATCACTGGAATGTGAGCCCCCTCTACTGAGATTCAAGTCCCCTCCTATTGTCCCTTCAATTTAGAATTGCTTCCCATTGCTGATTTTCTTGTTCTCTCCATATTTTCCCATCTTTGTCATTGTTGCTCATCTCACAGTAGGCAGGGGAAGAATTCCACCCATTGGTTCTTGACCACTTGGCTACAATGCTCAAGGACACCAGGAACGTCAAAATAATGACCAACATTGCATGCTGAGCCCACATCATGGTCTTAATATTATCCCTTTTTCATCATTTCACAGACCCACTGGAAAGATTCCACAGACCCTCACGAATTGGACAGAAATTGGAACATGTTGTACGTGTATTGTGGATGTGAAATAGGTGCAAGGAGGATCAGTTTTGGAGATTAATGGCCATATCTGAGGACATCTGAAAGATGTTCAATACCATGTTGGATTGGGTTGTTTTTGAGGCATTCTTGGTCGTAATGTTCCCTCTAAGCTACACGCTGAAAATTTCTCTCGCAGGTTACACACAGACCCTTTGAGATATTGCACATGCTCAAACATAAGAAGAGGGGCCATATCCTTAAACATTATCAAAGGAGCCCCCACCTTTTCCACTCCTCCCCAAAATTGGAGGAATTGCTTTCTGACGACGTTCTAAAGCAGACGTTAGGCCCCCTTAAATAGATAAATGTCAGAACTAGTATCTGTTTTAGGTCGCCTCAAATAAATGAAACTTTTAACTGTGGCCTGCTCCACTTGGGATTCTTTGTCTGCCCCTGCCTGTGGAGTACTGTCTAGTAATGTTCTTCCCAAGCTGCGTGCATGTGGCTGCTCTAAGATTCGATGCACAGCAATTGGAGTCAGCATGCTGTTCTCTGCATTGACTTCCGAATCTGGTTGCAGCTGGAAAGAAAATTAAAGGGAATACTGCTGTCTGGAACCAAAAGTGTAATAGAGTCATAGAATCATAGCGCTGAAGCATGGAAGCAGACTTCGATCCAACTCGTCCTTGCCAACCAGACATCCTAAATTAATCCATTTACCAGCATTTGGCCCACTTCACTCTAAACCCTTCCGATTCATATACCCATCCAGGTGCCTTTTAAATGTTGTAATTGTACCCGCCTCCACAATTCCATACACGTACCATCCTCTGTGTGAAAAAGTTGCCTCTTAGGTCCCACTTAAATCTTTCCCCTCTCACCTTAAACCTATGCCCTCGAGGTTTGGACTCCTCTACCCTGGGGGAAAGATCTGGTTTATTCACTCTAACCATGCCCCTCACAATCTTATAAACGTCTATAAGGTCACCCCTCAGCCTCTGACGCTGCAGGGAAAATAGCCTCTCCCTATAGCTCGAACCTCCAGCCCTGGCAACATTCTTATAAATCTTTTCTGAACTCTTTCAAGTTTAACAACATATTTCTTATAGCAGGGAGACCACAATTGAAAGCATTGGTTGTGGAATTGACTTCTGGATCTGGAAGATTAGAGGGAATGTTGCCATCTGGAACCAAAAGTTTAATGTTTAAAAGCACATTCCTGCAGATTCAGGAGGAGTACAACAGCTCTCCAAATTCTACCACTAGCTTCATTCTCAACCCTGTTGCTGGTCTAACCTCTCAACAGCGACTTACATCCCCAGTCAGGGTGTTTTTTTTTTGCTTTATTTGTTCACAGGATGTGGCTATCACTGGCTGGGTTAGAATTTATTGCCCATCCCTAACTACCATGAGGGTATTGACAGTCACCCACATTGTTGCGGATCTGGAGTCCTGTATAGGCCAGACCGGGTAAAGACAGCAGATTTCCTTCCCTAAAGGATATTAGGCAACCAGGTGATATTCCTCTTAAGGACAATTGACACTAATGTACTCATGTAAGGTATGATTTGTCTGGTTAGCACGCTAAACAATACTTTTCACTGTAACTCGATACATGCGACAATCATAAATCAAACCAAATGAATTCAAATCACTAGTTATGTGGTTCTCATTAAGATAGGTCTTCATTCCAGATTTTATTGCATTTAAATTTCCACACTAGCCATGGTGGGATTACAAATCCACAACACAGAATATTGCCCTGGGGTTCTGTGTTACTAAAGCAGTGACATTACCAATACATGACCACTACCCCAAATACTGAGTGATTTAAAATTCAACTTCTTTAAATGGGCAGGTTGCATGTGCTAATAGACACAAGATCCACTTTTTGGGCCAACCTTAGACCTCCAGCTTGGGGATTTGAATCCAGTTCAGCACCCAAAGAAATGAGCCAAATGGACATTCCAACCCATGGACCCCGAGGGAGACTGGCTAAGCAGCAGGAAGGCAACAGGGACCCTGTTCAGGAAGAAAGAATATAGGTCAGAGTTTACCTCTCGGGACCAACTGCAAAGCCATTTCCAAATCCCAGTCAATCCAACTGCAGCTAATTAGGATGTTATTTTTCTAATTGGTCCATTTCAGATCATTATCCAGCCAGTAACATCTTCCATTCCAGGTAAGTGAAGCAATCAAAAAAGAAATGACACTTACCACTGTCTGTAAAAATGATTTATTAATAACTATTCCAGATTTGACCTGAATATCCCGTTTTAATTTTATTTGAAGTTCACCTCTATCCTTCTCCTCCCCCTCTAGTGTGCAATTTAATCAAGTTTTGAATTTATGAAACTGACCTGAAATAGACCAGGAAATCATTAGAAAACGGATATTGTAGATGTTTGGGACTGTTAAAGAATTCTGGGGTTACATTGGTCACTGTCTTAAATCTGCATTAATTTGTGTCTAAATTTCTGTAATTGTTTAATTTGCATTTTATCTCACTAGTCCTTTAATTGATGCTCAGAATCCTGAGCCAGCCAAAACACTGGAGATCACGACAGCTTATTTTCAAAATAGATTATGCTTGATCTTCAATGCAAAACTAGTGCTGTTAAATAGGAGTGCTGTACAGATACAATCCTGCTTTTGTACTTGTTTTGAATGGAAGATTTTCCCTGCTTAAGAGGCAATAGTTGTACCATCCTCTAGCCTCCAACAGGCAGATCCTTGTCTTACACATCTCGTAACTTATTTTACATTGGATGCAAGTATCACTGGCATTTCTTGACCATCCCTCATTACCCTTGAAGTGAATGACTTGCTTAGCCATTTCTGAGTCCCCCATGTTACTGTGGGTCTACAATCAAATATAGGCCAGACTGGGTGAGATGGTACATTTCTTTCCCTAAAGGGAATGAATGAATCCAACTGGCTTTTTTAAAATCAACATAAGAAAACAAAAAAACTGTTGATGCTGAAGATCTGAAACAAAAACAGAAAGTGTTGGAGAAACTCAATAGGTTTGACAGCATCAGTAGAGAGAAAGCAGATCTAACATTTCAAATTCTGTGAAGCTTTCACAACTGGTTATAATTACGATGGTCACCATCATTGAGACTGACTTCATTGTTCAGATTTATCAATTCAATTTAAATTCCACCAACAACCATGGTGGGATTTGAACCTGTGTTCTAAAAGTATTCATCTAAGCCTCTGCATTACTAGCCCAGCAACATGGGTGCTGCCAGAATGGGTCTGCAGCAGATGGTGAGGGAATCAACAAGAGTGAAAAACATGCTTGACCTCATCTTTACCAATTTGACGGCTGCAGATGCATCTGTCCATGACAGTATCAGTAAGAGCGACCACCACACAGTCCTTGTGGAGACAAAGTCCTGCCTTTACATTGAGAATACCCTCCATCATGTTGTGTGGCACTATCACTGTGCTAAATGGAACAGACTTTGAACAGATCTAGCAACTCAAGGCTGGGCTGGCCGTGAGGAGCTGTGGGCAGAATTATACTCCAGCAAATCTGCAACCTCACGGTCCAGCATATCTCCCACTCAACCATTACCATCAAGCCAGGGTATCAGCCCTGGTTCAATGGAGAATGCAGAAGGGAATGTCAGGAGCAGTGCCAGGCATACTTGAAAATGAGGGGTCAACCTGGTGAAGCTACCAAACAGGACTACTTGCATACCAAACAGCGTAAGCAACAAGTGATAGAGCTAAGCGATCCCACAACCGACAGATCAGATCTGAGCTCTGCAGTCCTGCCATATCCAGCCGTGATTGGTCATGGACAATTAAATAACTGGAGGAGGAGGGTCCACAAATATCCCCATCCTCAATGATGGAAAAGCCCAGCACATCAGTGCAAAAGATAAGGCTGAAGCATATGCAGCAATCTTCAGCCAGAAGTGCTGAGTCGATGATCCATCTCGGCCTCCTCCAGTGGTCCCCAGCATTACAGATACCAGTCTTCAGCCAATTCAATTCACTCCACATGATATCAAGAAATTATTGGTGACAGTGGATACTGTAAAGACTGTAAGGCCCTGACAACATTCCGGCAATAGTACTGAAGACTTGTGCTCCAGAACTTGCCGCTCCCTTAGCCAAGATGTTCCAATACAGTTACAACATTGGCATCTTCCCAAAAATGTGGAAAATTGCCCAGGTATGGACTGTACATAAAAAGGAGGACAAATCCACTTTGGCCAATTACCGCCTCATCAGTCTACTCTTGATAATCAGTAAAATGATGGAAAGTGTCATTAATAGTGCTATTAAGTAGCACCTGCTCACTGATGCTCAGTTTCAGTTCCACCAGAGTCACTCAGCTCCTGACCTCATTATAGCCTTCGTTTAAGCATGGATAAAAGAGCTGAATTCCAGAGATAATGTTAAAGTGATACCCCTTGACTTCAAGGCTGCATTCGACTGTATGTGGCCTCAAGGAGCCCTAGCAAAACTGAAATCAATGGGTTTCAGGGGACAAACTCTCTGCTGGTTGGAGTCATACCTGGCACATAGGAAGATGGTTGTCGATGCTGGAGATCAGCCATCTCAGCTCCAGGACATCTCTGAAGGTATTCCTCAGGGTAGTGTCCTAGGCCCAATCATTTTCAACTGCTTCATCAATGACCTTCCCTCCTTCATAAATCAGAAATAGGCATGTTTGCCAATGATTCCACAATTTTCAACACCATTCACAACTCCTCACATATTGACACAGCTCATATTCAAATGCAGCAAGATCTGGACAATATCCAGGCTTGGGGTGGCAAATGGCAAATAGTGTTTGTACCAGACAAATGACAGGCGAAAACCATCACCAGTAGGAGACAATCTAACCATCCTCCCTTGACATTCAATGGTGTTACCATCACTGAATCCCCCACTATCAACACCCTTGAGGTTACCATTGACCAGAAACTCAACTGGACTCTCCACATAAACACATTGTCTACAAGAGCAGGCCAAAAGCTAGAAATACTGCAGCGAGTAACTCACCTCCTGACTCCTCAAAGCCTGTCCAACATCTACAAGGCACAAGTCAGGAGGGTGATGGAATACTCCCCACTTGCCTGGATGAGTGCAGCCCCAACAACACTCAAGAAGCTTGATACCATCCAGGACAAAGCAGCTCCCACTTGATTGGCACTACATCCATAAGCATCTATTCTCTCCACCACTGACACTCAGTAGCAGCAGTGTGTACTATCTACAAGATGCCCTGCAGAAATTAAACAACGATCCTCTGACAGCACCTTCCAAACTCACAACCACTTTCATCTAGAAGGACCAGGGCAGCAGATACATGGGAACACCACCCCCTGCAAATTCCCCTCCAAGTCACTCACCATCCTGCCTTGGAAATATATCCCCATTCCTTCTGCGTCACTGGGTCAAATTCCCGCAATTCCCTCCAGAAAGGCATTGTGGGTCAACCCAGAGTAGGTGTGCTGCAGTGCTGCAAAAAGGCAGCTTGCCACCACCTTCTCAAGGCCAACTAGGGACGGGCAATAAATGCTGGCCAGCCACTGGTTCTCGTATCCCACAGATGAATAAAATAACTACCAATACACCATTGATGACCCCCCTCCCCAAACTGTTTTCTAGGTGGCCTTCAATCACATGATATCCCCTTTACAAATAAAATGTTAGCCCTCACTATTCCATAGTGTTTATTAAAAAATTAAATGAAACTCACTAAAAGACTATGCGTTCCAACTGGAGATCCATGCTGGAGATTCTACTCCACAACAGCCTCCTCTCAACCTACTTCATCTGCCTGTATCAACATCACCTTCAGTTCTGTTCCATCGCAAGTACTTATCAAGATTCCTCTTATACGTAGCAACGCTATTCACCCTTACGACAGCATATTGTAGTGAATTACGCAGTTCATGTCTGATTTGTAGGAAGCTGACTGGGTATTACCAGAGCGCAGTGCAATAAAAAAGGACAAAAAAACAGCAAGTCGCTAAGACTCTGTAAATTCTGGTGGCTTTAATATTGTCATTCAGTGGAGGATTCTCATGTGGGTTATGTCTTCTTTTCATCTTCCCCCTTGAATCAACAAGTGTATTTGTTTTCTTCAGTCTCATTTGGTAAGTAAGGTCTCAAAGAAACCACTGCATTTCAGTTAATTGGATGTGAAAACTAATTAGTGACACACACTTGGAAAAAAATTCAGTTCATTCAACATTTTGAAGGAATTGGATTATCTATCTTGCAGAATTATTTTGCAGGATTAAAATTCTCTGTAGGCAAATTCCAAGGGCATTGAACCATGCGATGGTTGTGTCATTACATTTATTTATTCATCTATTTCTGAACAGTTCTATGTCCAAAACCAGTGAACAGTATCAGCAGACTGAACATTATGTTGGCACCAAGGACGAGTTCAGTGTTGATTATCTCCGAACCATGGACCTTATATCCTGGAATATTCCTAGAAAATGACAGAACTACTTTTCTAAATTCTAATGATAGGAGCATTTACAGTGAGATTTACAGAAAAGGTTCTGAAGAAGAGTCATACTGGACTCAAAACATTAACCCTGTTTCTCTCTCTACAGATGCTGCCAGAGCTGCTGAGGTTCTCCAGCATTTTCTGTGTTTACTGTAAAAGGATCTTGTATTCATTTAGCTGCCATCAAGAATATTCGCTTTAATTAGAAAAGTAATTTGGAATTGCTGATTTAGTTTTGTTGGTGAACAATCTGCTGAAGCATTTGGAAAATATATCCTCACTCTTTGATATCCCAGGAACATAAAAATCCTTTGGTACCATTTATATTACTAAAGGACACCATTTGGCCCACCATATTCGTGCCAGATTAAAAACAGCTATCCAGCTAAATCCAAATTTCCAGTTCTTGGTCTGTAGACTTTTCGCGTGCATACTTCAGATGCTTTTTTAAAACTGCAACTTGAATGTTAATTGTTGTCAATCGAGTTTAATTATAAGCTGGTGGAGCGTATTAATTTAGGTTTCATATGTCTATGTAAAAAGAAGCTTAATGAGACTATTGAGTGGGGAAGTGTATGCTTGCTTACATTCCAAATAAATGTAAGACTGAGTAAAGATCAGGTGTAATAGTATTCTTCACTGACTGGCTTGCTGTAATATACATATGCCTTGACCACCCTCAGGCAAAGTTCAGTGTGTACCATCCACAAGATGCATTGTAGCAACAGATCCAAACTTCTTCAACATCTCCTTCCAAATCCGTGACGTTTACCATTGTACGTTGCTGTACCAACCACTGGTGGCTTGTAGTTGAAGTGCAGTACTGTCACCAATCCTGTTTTCTAGATATTTTCTAATCAACCTGTTCAGAGATGTTATTACATACCTCTGGAGGAGGTAAGACTTGGATACAGGCCTCCTGGCTCAGAGGGAGGGATGTTACCACTTCACCACAAGAGCCCCTCCAGTCCTCCTTTCTGTGCCGAGCCTAAGGGCTTACTGAATTAAAGTAATAGAGGGTAAGCGACTGTTGAGCCCTAACAAGAAGAGGCACTTTTCATCGATAACAGGATGTAGTTTACTGCATAATGGCAATAGGTTTCAAGCAATATTGGACAGTAAGAAATAAGCAAAAGGAGTATCAGGAGCAAGCAATATCATGTTTGTCTCCATTGGGACCTTGTGCTAGGCTGCTTCTTCTCCACTCAAAGAATGTGTGGCATCATTGCATTGGGTGGAACTTCATGCAGTTCATCATTAACTTTCCCAGAACCATTACTGTATACAGTCCCTATCATCTGAAGTACAAGAACAGCAGTTACATGGGAACAAAACCACCTACAGGTTCCCCTCCAAGACACCCACCATTCTGATTTGGAAATATATCATTGTTCTTTCACTAATGCTCATTCAGAATCTTCAAATTCTCTCCCGAACATGACTGTGGGTGAATCTACAGCCCTTGAACTGCAATAGCGGATGAAGACAACTCACCACCACTTTCTCTAAGACAATCAGGAATGGGCAATAAATTGTGGTCCACCCATACCCCATGAATAAAAAACAAATCTGACTATTACTTATCTCAAACAAAAACAGAAACTGCTGGAGAAAATCAACAGGTCTGGCAGCATCTGTGGGGAGAGAAAGTAGAGTTAATGTGTCAAGTCCAGTGACCCTTCATCAAAACACTGCAGCCAAAACATTGACTGTTTTTTTCCACACAGCCGGCCTGAGTTTCGCCAGAAATTTGTTTCTGTTTCAGATCTCCAGTATCCGTAGTTCTTTGTTTTAGTAACTAGTCTCAATCTTATTTATCCAGTGCTTGTTTGTGTGTCTTTTTTCTGAACTCTCCTGTGGATGTGAACTTAGACAGCTCACTTTCTGATTAACATGTTGACTCCACGTATTTTCATGACCTCATCGAGAATAATGCGGGTCTAGACCAGAAACGTCAGCTTTCTTGGTCCTCTGATGCTGACTGGCCTGCTGTGTTCATCCAGCTCTACAGCTTGTTATCTCAGTTACTTTTACAAGTTTGTTGGAGAGTCAGAAGGAGAAAGGGGAGGATTCCACAGCTCCCTGGAGGGCCTTTATACCCTACACCACCAGCTCTCCACTAACATTGGCCTTGTCACCTCCTATCCCTTCTGCCCCATACTGCCCAAAAATCTTCCCTGACCATATGACTTACCTGAGGTTACTACCCCTGGACTAAATTAATTAATAGTCAAAGGCTGAACTGCAAGTGGAGGTATGACACATTTTAGCAGATGCCTCCATGAAATGATCAAAATGAAGCCCAAGGACCAATTTTAGGTAAACTTTGGACCTTCTTAATTGGTTAGCTGTTACTGGGGAGAGTCAGTCCTCCGCAATGTCAGTTATGCATCTGAAAGTGGGCCATAACCAATTTTCCTCATCGATGAATGATAGATGTGCAATTTCACTGAAAATTGACAAAGGTGCTGTATAGTTCCACAATATAGTTCCACAATAGAGTTCCTTCAGTGTCGCTGGGTTAAAATCCTGCAATTCCCTCTCTAAGGGCATTATGGGTAAACCTACAGCACATGGGCTGCAGTGGTTCAAGAAAGAGACTCTGCACCACCTTCTCAAGGGGCAATTAGGGACAGGCAATAAAAAATTTTTGGCCAGCCAGTGACACGTGAATAAAGAAATTGTATTTATTAAAAAAGAATTCTCATTCATTGACAGGATTGTGGGTGGCACTAGCTAGGCCAGCATTTATTGCTTAGACTGCAGTTAAGAGTCAACCACATTTCTTTAGGTCTGGAGTCACACATAGGCCAGATCAGGTAAGGACTGCAGTTTCATTGCATAAACGACTTTAGTGAACTAAATGGATTTTCTTTACCCCAACAATCAACAATGGTTTCATTGTCATTATTAGATTCTCCATTGCAGATTTTTATTGAGTTTAAATTCCACCAGCTGCTGCAGCAGGTTTTGAACCAATGTCACAATAACATTACATGGATCTCTAGATTAATAGTCTAATGATAATATGACTGAGCCACCACCTCCTCTCATATTTTAAAATGGCATACTGATCACCTTTTGCATATTAACTTTGAAACCTCACTTAGCTGAAAACGTAGCTTGAAAGAATTCTAAAGCTTATGTTTTCCAAATTTAGTGAAATTGGATTCTGTTTCTCTCTGATCTCAGATTACCTTATGAGGACAGACGCTTTGTATGCTATTGCCTGAGGGAGGATTGAGCACAACAGCAGTGATCCTTCTTTTTTCTAAAGAATTTGAGTGACCCCTCACCCCTTTGCTCTTCTGCGTGTTTCATGTCTCCCTTTAAATACGTAGGCAAAGCAATATCAAAAGCCAGCCACAAATTTTAACTACAACATACAAAAATGAAATACTTGACTGTGAATCTGGATTCCAGTTGAGTGGATCTGAATACTAACCGGTAACTATAAATAGATTCGAAGAGATAGAGCAGTCACATCTTGCATGCAATGAAGGGCATTGAGAAAGGAAATGCAAAATGAGTATGTTTGACTGAAAATGGGTAACTGGGTAGTTATGTGTGTTTAAGTAGATACTTGCCTGTATGATTTTGCTTCCAATGCCTTTTACAGAAGGAATGAAAGCATGTTTGAAGTGAGATTAGCAGACAAGCGACTTGCTTTTCTTCCTCTCATGAGGCAAAACACTCTGCCACCACAAGATGTCTCACCTTGTGTCCTGATTAATAACAAGCAGGAGTCACCAGCAGAGCAGTTGGTAGCGATGAGTGACAGGCAATAATTTGGCACAGATGCAAAGCTGCTTAGATGTGTCATTTGCATCTATAATTTTTTTCCTCGTCTTCCCCACTCATCTGAAGGCCATGACTCACCCTGTTGCCGTCTGGTACCACAGGCGAGGTCCTACCGAGTGCATATTGGCAGACTGTACAACCTTTGTGGAGTCACAGCCAAGTCTGCTCCATTCCTCCTTTAATTGCTGTTCACATACATGCAGGTGCCACTAGACATATGGTCAGGATCAATTAACGCTCCCCTCCTCAAGCAGGGATATGTAAGGCTGCCATAGGAAAGCCGCTGCAGTATAATTCAGAGATCTAGAGTCCAGCACATGTATGGCACGACTACCAAATGCTAGTTCCTCTCCAAACTGCAAACCATCCTGACTATCGGTGTTCCTTCACTGCATCTGGATTAAAATTCTGGAAACTTGCTGCCTGACAGGGCTGTGGTTGTACGAATAGTTCAGGAACAGGCAACTCCTCCTCAGGGCCAATTCAGGATGCTGGATCTGCCAGTGATACTCAGATCCCATAAACCAGAAAAAACACTGAGTCTAGAACAAATTAATAAGGCTGACCATGTATCTATTGATTTATTGAGGAAATCTATCCAGCTTAGTAATACCCTTAATGAAAAGGAATCTGCCATATTTCCCTGATCTGGTCTACATGCGATTCCAGACACAGAGCTGGGTTAACAGCTAACTGCATCACAGAAAGGTTCTGGCAAGGCATTCCATTGTCAGTTCACCTCCAGCTCTTCATGGACAATTTGGGGTGGACAATATATACTGGACTGCCTAGTGATGTCACATCCCATGAATAAAAAAGGTAAAAATTTGGTGCAGATCGTTAATTGAGTATGTAAGGTCCTCTTTCCTGCATTGAGATCATGAGAAAGAGCAGCAGGAGTAGGCTGTTTCGCCCCTCCAACCTGCTCTGCCAGTCAATTGGATCATGGCTAATCTCACATTCCTCACAAGCATTTTCCTCCATTTTCCTCATGGCCCTTGATTTTTCTACTGATCTCAGCCTTAAGTATCCACAAGGACTCTGCCCCACAGCCGTCTGTGGCAAGGAGTTCCGAAGACTCACAACTCTCTGAGAGAAGAAATTCCTCCTCATCTCAGTTGTAAATTGTCGCCTCTGTATTCTGAGACTGTGCCCCTTACGAATCCTATATGTTTCAATGAAGTCACCTCTCATTCATCGAAACTGCATTGACTAGAGTTCCAAGATGTTTAGTCTTTGCTCATGAGACTGTCCCTCCATACCAGGGATTGTCCTACTGAACTGCCTCCAATGAAATGATATCTTTCCATAAATAAGGGGACCAAAACAGCTCGCAGTACTCCAGATGTAGTCTCACCAGCATCTTACACAGTTACAGTAAAACTTCCCTACTCTTATAATCCAACCCCCCCTGAAATAAGGGCTAACATTCCATTAACCTTCCTGATTACATGTACAGGCAGGGAATAGAGGGATATGGACCATGTAGAGGCAAAAGGATTTTAGTTTAGGAAGCATCGTGTGATGGTGAAGGCTTCGTGGACTGAAGGGCCTTTCCTGTGCTGTACTGTTCTTTGTTCGTGGTTTTTTTTTATCTGCAATACCTGTGTGCTAGCTTTCTGTGTTTTGTACACAAGGGTCCTTAAGTCTTTTTGTGTTGCAGCTTTCTGTAATTTTTCTCCATTTAAACAATACTTTGTTCTTTTGATCTCCCTTCCAAAATGAACAACTTCACATTTTCCCACGTTATAGTCCATTTGCCACCTTTTTGCCATTTACTAACCTGTCAATATCTCTCCATAAACTGTGTCCCTCTCACAAACTGCCTTTCCGCCTTTCCTTATATCGCCTGCCAATTTGGCCACAGTACAATAGCTGCCTTCCTCCAAGTATCATTTAATACCAGGCTCGGTGTTGCTTCCAGCCTCTAAACCTTTAGCTACTCACGAAATGCATATCTCATTTTTAGCTAAAATGAAGGTGTAAAATGCTTGATACGTCCAAACCAGTTTTAATTTTCTGAAAAAAAGGAAGATTGATTGGATTTTGTAAAGGGCAGACACTTTGATATCCCTCAGCAAACAATGTTGTTGTAAGTTAAAATAATCCACGTATGCTTGTGTTGTTCCAGAAGGTACAGTGCTTTTCCTAGAGATGATAACCTATCACTCCCCAACTTCTGGCAGCAATGATCAAAATGGCCATCCAGCTGAATGTTTCACTGTAGCTGCTTGTAGGGAAGGAATGGAAATCATGCCTGACTTGTAAGTGTTGACAATACTTTTCCTCAGCATGTTTGTTTTCTCTGGCAATTCTATTTACTGTCAGAGTACAAAGTTGGAGCCTGGCAGTGTAAATTACCAGATTCACAGAAGCAATTTACATGCATCAAAAACAGGAACAAGTGGAGGTCATTCAGCCCCTTGAACCATTCAATTAAATCACCAGAACAGGAGGAAGCCATTTCGTTCCCAAAACCTGTTCTAGCACCCAGTGAGACCATTCTGTGAGCTAAGTTCAATTACTCTATGTTCCCGTTAATACCTTAACTCACCAAAAATCTACCCATCTCAGACTTAAAATTAACTATTAATCTAGCAACAATTGCCGTTTGTGGAAGAGAATTTTAAGATTCTGCCACCTTTTTTTTGTATAAATGTACAAATTCTCCTCCTAAACATTGCCAGGGTTTTAGGAGCCTGGATCAATCTTGTGAAGATATCACAGAGCTGCATGTCACTGAGCATAAGCCACACATTGTGGGTGGAGTTCGAACAGATCACACTATACCAGACTGCACAGACTACACAAGACTAGAACTTGTTTTAAGCTTGGTATCTGTATTTTTTGTTAATAGTATTATCCTCTTATGAATACGGAACCTTCAGTAATAATTTGAAATAAACAAAATCTTTATCCAGTTTAAACAGAAGCTTGATCGCTGGCCTGCTGTAGAAAGTGTTTGTGGGGAGCTACATGACCAACACTAATCCACATTCACTGACAACAGGGTCACACACGTTCATGGCAATACTATTACTCAAGAGAAAATCTCCTGATTGATCAGTCTCAAAAATGTCACTGGTTCCAAACCCCAGAGATGTTTGGGGGAACAAGTTTTCAAGTTTCCTCACTTTTTTTACTTGCAAAAGGGCTCCTGATTTCACACCTGATTTCACAGGAGATTTGTTCCCCTCCTTTAACCCATCACAGAAAATATCTTGGTGCAGGGCTGGATGAACACAGCAGGCCAAGCAGCATCATAGGAGCAGAGAGGCTGACGTTTCAGGCCTAGACCCTTCATCAGAAAAGGGGGAGGGGAAGGGGGTTTTGAAATAAATAGGGAGAGAGTGGGAGGCGGATAGAAGAGGGATAGAGGAGAGGATAGGTGGAGAGGAAACAAACAGGTCGAAGAGGCGGGGATGGAGCCAGTGAAGGTGAGTGTAGGTAGGGAGTTAGGAAGGGGATAGGTCAGTCCAGGGAGGACGGACAGGTCAAGGGGGCGGGATGAGGTTGGTCGGTAGGAGATGGAGGTGCGGCTTGAGGTGGGAGGAGGGGATAGGTGGGAGGAAGAACAGGTTAGGGAGGCAGGGACGAGCTGGACTGGTTTTGGGATGCGGTAGGGGGAGGGGCTCAAAACCCCCTTCCCCTCCCCCTTTTTCTGATGAAGGGTCTAGGCCCGAAACGTCAGCCTCCCTGCTCCTATGATGCTGCTTGGCCTGCTGTGTTCATCCAGCCCTGCACCTTGTTGTCTCGGATTCTCCAGCATCTGCAGTTCCTACTATCACAGAAACTATCTTTCTCTATTTACATTGATGAATTCCCTAATCATCTAAAATACCTCAATTAGATCACCAGAACCATCTAATGATAATGATATGCGAATCAAATTCATGCAAATTCATAATTTATAACTTATCATTTAACTCTATAAATCCTGTTGACAATATGGTGAATCTGCTCTGTTGCCCCTCTATATGGTGATCCAGATGGAATTTGATTGAGGCACCGACCAACTGAAATAACATACACACACTTATTGAGTTTCAAACCTCTTCAGATAAAGCAAATTAAAAATATTGTGGAGATTAGAAACCTGAGATACGAATAGAAAATGTTGAAAACATACAGCAGGTCTGGCAGCATTTGTGGAAAGAAAAGCCAAATTAAGAATTCAGGCCTGTGGTGTTTTATCAGAGCTGTCTTGATAAGAAGACTTGTTTATGTGTGCACTAGTTTTTAATGACTTGTGAATATTGACACCTACATCCCCTTGCTCCTCCACAACTCCTAATCTCTCGCTGCTCTCATTATTAAGGATACAATTTGATTTGTCTTCTCCAGATACAAAATGCGTGACTACACATTGCCCCACATTGAACTCCATCCACCACAATGCTGCCCACTTGGCTATGTCTCTTCCCATTCTCATCTGTGCAACTTACTGCGCCTCCCAGATTGCTACAAAACGACAATAGTCAAGTTGAGTCCAAAGTGATTAACGTTTGGGCAAAGCTGCCCAGAAATACAATGGAGTCAAATAGTTTTGGTAAATTCAAGAGGGAGATTTGGTAGTGGGAGATAGCAAGAGCTACAGATGCTGGAGTCAGAGATAGCACAGTGTGGAGCTGGAGGAACACAGCATCTCTGGTGACTGCCTTGAAACCAGCATCTATTTCAAGCCCACTGACTCCCACAGCTACATAGACTACACCTCCTCTCACCCACCTTCCTGCAAGGATGTGATCCCTTATTCCCAATTCCTCTGCCTCTGCCGCATCTGCTCCCAAGATGGGGCATTCCACTCCCGCATATCACAGATGTTTTCCTACTTCAAGGACCATAACATCCCTCCTCCGGTGAACGAAAATACCCTCAACCGGATGTCTTGCATTTCCCACACCTCTGCCCTCACATCTCCTCCCCCCAACAA
Organism: Rhincodon typus; assembly: GCF_021869965.1. Lineage (NCBI taxonomy): Eukaryota > Metazoa > Chordata > Chondrichthyes > Orectolobiformes > Rhincodontidae > Rhincodon > Rhincodon typus. The sequence goes on from NC_063358.1 coordinate 5,383,395, forward strand.
AAACAAAGACAGAATTCCCCTTGTCCTCACATATCACCCCATTAACCTCCATATCTAACGTATCATGCTCTACCACTTCGCCACCAATAATCCAACCCCACAACCAAAGAGATATTTCCCTCCCCACCCCTATCTGCCTTCCATAGGGACCACTCTCTCCTCGACTCCCTTGTCTACTCCACGCTCCCCACCAGTCCCACCACCCCCAGCACCTTTTCCTGCAACCACAGGAAATGCTACACCTGCCCCTACACCTCCCCCCTCACCTCCACCCAAGGCTCAAACAAACCTTTCATATCAGACAGGAGTTCACCTGCATATCCGTCAACTTGGTCTACTGTATCCGCTGCTCCTGATGTGGCCTCCTCTACATCGGTGATACCAAGCGCAGGAGACTGTTTTGTAGAGCACCTGTGCTCTGTACGCGACAAATGACAACACCTTCTGGTCGCAAACCATTTTAACTCCCCCTCCCACTCCCTGGGTGACATGTCCATCCTGTGCCTCCTCCAGTGTCACAAGGATACCACCCGCAAACTGGAGGAGCAGCACCTCATATTCCGCCTCGGGAGTCGACAGCCCGAAGGCCTAAATGTGGATTTTACCAATTTTAAAATCTCCCCACCCCTAGTCTCATCCCATGTCCAACCCTCCCTCTCATCCCCCCCTCATTGACCTGACACAACCTGTCTATCTTCTCTCCCACCTATCCACTCCTCCCACCTCACTAACCAATCCCCATCACTCCCTACCTGCACTCATCAATCACCATCCTACCTACCTTCCACGGCCCCACCCCTCCTCTCTCTATTTATTCCCCAACTCCCTTCCCCCTCCCCATTTCTGAAGAAGAGTCCTGGCCCGAAACGTCAACTTTCCTGCTCCTCTGATGCTGCCTGGCCTGCTGTGTTCTTCCAGCTCTACACTGTGTTAAATTTGGCAGTGAAACTATTTGAGGGACTCAATAATTAACCTGCAAATATCATTTCTAGTCAGACACACTGATGTAATTCTGAGGATTTGGCATGATCCTGGTATTTGGAAATGAATCTAATTGATAATTTCACATTATATATCATTTTATTTCATTTAAATCCCTGGTTGGCAGAAATTCAATCTAATTGGAGTAGTCATATCCATCCCAGCTAATTTAGATTTGAAATGCAAACACAATCACACCATTCTGACTTTGTGATGCAAATACAGCAAAAATTGATGGAAGGAGACAAATCTGATGAACTAAATTGATCTTTTCTGCTAACAAAGTGGCTGGCACTGATTTTCTAAGTCTTGTCCTTGGGGAATGTATAATTCCAGAGGTTCATAGGTTAAGAAACAGAATGGAAAGTTGATGAACTGGAGCTCTGTCCCTTATACATTGTGTCGGAATCACTGTTTTCCTGTTAGTGAGTAGCCCTATCTGACTGCAAAAGTTTATATGAAGGGTCATGCCCAGCCCCTCAACTAATAAACTTGTAGAAATATACAGCATGGAAACAGACCCTTTGGTCCAACTCGTCCATGCCAACCAGATATCCTCAATTAATCTAGTCCCATTTGCCAGCATTTGGCCCATATCCTTCTAAACTCTTCCTATTCATGTACCCATCCAGATGCCTTTCCAATATTGTAATTGAATCCATCTCCACCACTTCCTCTGGCAGCTTGTTCCATACATATATTACCCTACGTGTGAAAAAATTGCCCCTCAGGTCCCTTTTAAACCTTTCGCCTCTCAACCGTAGATCTATGCCCTCTAGTTTTGTAATCCCATACTCCCTGGCAAAAAGATCTTGGCTATTCACCTTATCCATACCGCTCATGATTTTGTAAACCTCTATAAAGTCATCCCCCAGCCTCTGATGCTCCAGGGAAAATAGTCCCAACTTATTCAGCCTCTCCCTATAGCTCAAACCCTGGCAATACCCTTGTAAATCTTACCTGAACCTTTTCAAGTTTTACAACATCTTTCCTATAGCAGGGAGATCAGAACTGAATGCAGTATTCCAAAAGTGGGTTATCCAATGTCCTGTACGGCCACAACATGACGTCCCAACTCCTATACTCAATGCAATAAAAGAAAAGAATGTCAAACACTGAAACCCCACCCCTGTCTACCTGTGACTCCACTTTCAAGGAACTATGATCCTGCACCCTTAAATCTTTTTATTTAGCAACACTCCTTAGGGCTTTTTTTTATTAACTGTATAAGTCCTGCCCTGATTTGCCTTCTCTAATGTGGCTACTTAGCCAATATGCAACTGTAGATTGTCCTGAGTATTCTCAAGGTCCTGCCACTTAGCACTGGGTTCCCAATCCCTTAGGGCTCTAGGTCTGTACCTGTGGAGTGCAGGGCCTGAATTGTGCTTGGATGCCCAAAACTAATCTCAAATAGAGTAGAATTTATAAAGAACCAGAACTGGATGATATGGTCACTCATGGGACATGGACATCACTAGCTGTGCCAGCATTTATTTCTGTCCCTCGTTACTCTTAAGTAGGTAGTGGTGGGCTGTCTTCTTGAACTGCTGCAGCCCACATGCTACAGGGAGAGTCACAATGCCTTTAGGGAGGGAATTCCAGGATTTTGACCCAGTGACAGTGAAGTAATGGCGATATTTTTCCAAGTCAGGATCATGAGTGGTTTGGAGGGAAATTTGCAGTCAGTAGTTTTTACATGTATCTGCTACATTTGTTCTTCTAGATGGAAGTAGTTGTGTGTTTGGAAGGCACTGGCCAAGGATTTTTGGTGCATTTCTGCAGTGCGTCATGTAGATAGTACATACTGCTGCTACTGAGAGTCAGTGGCAGAGGGACTGAATGTTTGTGGATGAGATGAGAATCAAGTGGGCTGCTTCGTCTGGATAGTGTCAAGTTTTTTGAATGTTTTTGGAGTTGCCCTTGTAACGAGGTCAGCCAGGTGGGCCTCATTGGACGTGAATTCCCTGAATCAGGCTGTTAACCTGGTCCAATCAGGTAGCCCTGGCTGACAGATATAAACAGGGCTGTCAGAGGTTCTGCTCACTCTGAGAGCTGGCTCTGAGGGTGTTGGTACTATGCATGTGTAAATCAAGGGCGACTTGGCTCTGTGGAGATATTTTATTCACCCATCCAGGCAAGCAGAGAGTGCTCTATCACACTCCTGACTTGTGCCTTGTAGGTGGTGGACAGACTTTGGGGAGTAAGGAGATGAATTATTCACTGCTGAATTGGAGTTACTGGATCAGGCAACAAGAATGGAAGGACAAAAGCACTATTTTACTTCAAATTAGAGGAACTAATTGTATTGGTGGACTTTTTGAAGGATGCTACCTACCATTGATCAAGGTCTGCATTTGTTTTAAAGGATAAGGATATGATTGTTTCTCACTATTTACGTTAAAGATACTATATTAATGCTGGGCTTGCTTTGTATTTTGTTGTTGCTCTGTATCTTAGCACCAGTTTTATTACATAGTGGTGCACAACACAAGGGGAAGGCCACAGGTTTGATATCGAAATAACTGATCTGAGTGTGGGAAGTCTTAGAAAAGCAAACATCAAGGTCAGTGTCACAGCAGAAGGGAAAATGCATTAGATTCCTGCTGCCAATTATTATCCAGTGCATGTGTAAACACTGAGAAAGACAAAGTAAGGAAGAGCTGCAGTGATTGGCCTGTGGATAGTTATCATTGCTTGTACTTGAATTCAGACCATTTGGTTGAAGCATGCCTGTAACAGTCAATCCAAGCAAACAGCACTGAACACTCTGCAGGTCTGGCAGCATCTGTGGAGCAAGAAACAGTTTCAAAGTTACACATGCTTTGAGGTGAGAAATGGGAAAGATTAACAAAGAATAATGTACAATTATATTAGGAAAGCATTGGGATGTTTTGCTGTTATTGCAGTCAGAGGTGCCCTGGCACAGCACATTGGAGAAAGACTAAATAATGAATAATGCCATTGATTATAGCTGTGTGCAAGCAATTTTCCAATAATTTAAATGAAGCATGGAAAATTAGACAGCCACTACCATCTGCATGCATCGCTCTGCGTACTGCCACCACACAATCCTTTACAACCAAATCAAATAAAAGAAAACTTGTCTGATGGGACTGGTGAAAGATTGAGCTCAGAAGAAAATCCCTTTGTATAGCTGGATTTCTTTTGCCACTAAACAAAGGGTCATGACTTGAATCAACTGATATGTGGCAGCAAAATGGAATTTATGTAAGACTTGTTTGTATTCATGATTAAGGTCGTCGCATGAGGATCTATCAATACACAGTCACCTTGCCATGGAATGTGGATGATCCACAGACTTCAACTAAATCTACTGGCAGGCATAATTGACCCGTGCAGCAGATCAATGTTTAATGTTCTAAGCTTCCATTCGGGAGACAATAAATAATGGTGTCAGAGATAGCTTCTAGCTGGCAGCTCCAAAACCTTCCAAAAAAAATTCAATTTGAAGCTGAATGTGGCTAAGTGAGTTCCCATATGCTTCTTTGTCCTCCTGCAAATCAGTTTAACACATTGGAGGCATTGTATTGTCCCTTTCTCTCTCAATCTGCCAGCCAAAAGAACATTACAACTCATGATCGGAACTGAGAGGTGCTAAATTACACAGTGTTAGACCCATTTTACAAATACAACAAGGCACAGCTATGACAAATTTAGCAGCGAGAAACAAGATCCAAAGTCACTGTCAAATGAACACAATCCACACTTCAGCACCGATTTGCTCTGGCACTAAGACAAGTCATATTGAAGGGGTGGAGAATGTCATTATTGTGTATAGTACAGTGATCCCTAAGACTAATGCTCTAGTCTGCTCCTGGGGAAATAGCGGAATAAGCAAATTCGGATGGTGTTACAATTCACTCTCAAAATCCCAGTTACTGTTGAAACCTGTACTTTTGACATGCATGCAGTCTGGACTAATATGTAGACATGCTAGAGATTCTGAAGTTCTTTTCATCATGTGGCTGATCAGGGATCTCTCTTGCCTTACCATCTGTGTTTTGGAAGAATATGAAGGTTGATACTTGGCCTGTTTTAGCCTCATTACAAACATATCGTCCTTGGCCACCACATCCTGGAATGGGACTCAAACCCAAAGGTTCTAACTCAGAAGCAGGGATACTACCTATTGTGCTGTAAGATTTCCTCTCAAACCAATGTAGATGCTTTAGAACTCAACACAATTAAAGGGTAGACTCATAGAATCCCTACATTGCAGAAAGATGAACATTTGGCCCATCAGGTCTGCACTGACCCTCCGTAGAGCAGTTAGAAAAGGAGTTCTAGGATTTTGGCTTGGTGATAATGAAGGAATGGTTATTCCAAGTCAGGATAGTGAGTGACTTGGAGAGGAACTTGCAAAAGGTAGTGGTCTTTGGATCTATGACCTTGTCCTTCTGTCTGTAGGGTTTGGAAGGTGCTGTCAAAGGAGATTTGGTGTGCATTCAAACTCATTTTGTAAATGATGATCTATTAAACTTACTTTCAGCCCATAGTTTCCAAACTGAGGGCAAAACAACCCGTGGCCCAGAGAATATCAATGTAATATATATTTGAGCAATTTATTTGATTGATCTCTTAATTTTCTGCATTCACAGGTTTGTTGGATTAGTCATTCTCAAGCAGTTGTTTTCTTAACTCTGAAACTATTTTGAATTGATTTTTTTTTTGTAGACACTTTCTTTGAGTTAATTTGGACATTTCCAGTGTCTCCCTGGTGGCTCTGAGCTACAGCTGCTTCAGTTTGAGCAATTCAGTGATTTGTAATGCCCAGAGCGTGACTCACATGACAGGAAGTGTGTACTGACCTATTTTGAGATGTAATTATAGAGACAGAAAATCTGACTGAAGATGTATGGCTACCCAGAGGGAAGATACAAAGCTCATGCACAAAATGCTACTGCACTCGATAAGAGTTATTTAAAATTTCCTAAACGAATTAAAAGATCACTCTGTTAATGCCATAAATGTAGGTTATTTTCTGCTACATCAGTTCTGAATTGATTTTCTCTGCAAGTATTCTTGTTTGATATACCCTCAGTGCAGCCTACCTCAATCTATCCTCCATATATTCTAGTTTAACCTTCGCTACCTGTGAATCAGCCAGCACGGTGCCACTATGAGGTGAACTCAAACAGGGCTCTGTTTTGACATTTGTTACATGGATAATTCTTTTTGTCCGTTAACTGTTTGTTCAACTGAGTGAAAGTGACAGTGATTAATGTTCACACCAAAGGTCCCAGTCATTCTTCAGTCTAATCAATAGACAAAAAGAAATGAGCTTCAATAATTCACGTGTGTTAAACTCTAAATCATATCAATTTAAAATCAATTCTGCTATGTTTAAATTATATTAAATTAACGAGCAAATGTCAGATAATCAGCACAAGCTTTTGAATGTCACTGGAGCGAGTGGTTTCCAATTTTGACTATCAAAGAACAATACTAAGAAGGTGAAATGCCTGGGTATGTCAGGAGTCCTTCCATTTCTCAAACCTATTAATGAGCTGTTTAAACTCATTGAACAACTGGCTAACGAAGTGTTGTAAAAGAACCTTTAGGGACAAAAGACCATAATAAAACAAAGTTTACATTATGTTTGAAAGTGAAACAGCCCAATCTGGGGCAAGGGTGTTAAATTTCAACAAAAGAAATCATGAAGGTATGAAGGGCAAATTGGCTGAGATGGGCTGTTAAATTAAATAAAAAGTCCACTCCTTCTTATCCTCTCTCCTCGCCTGAGGGTGTGGTAAGGCTCAGGTTAAACCACCATCAGTGGGTTCTCTCTGATGAGGGAGGAGCCCTGTGGGTTGGTAGGACTATGGTGACTTTCCTTTTCCCTTTGGCAAAGGACAGTCTTTAAATAATTATTGCACAGTTTACAGCAACGATAACTTTAACAAACAGGGTTAAGGAAAATCCCAAAGCCTTTTAATTCATACATAAGGAGCAAGAGGGTAACTAGAGAAAGGGTTGGCGAACTCAAAGACAATGGAGGGAAGTTATGTGAGGAGTCAGAGAAAATGAGTGAGATTCTTAATAAGTACTTTGCGTTGGTATTCACTGAGGAGAGGGACATGACAGATGTTGAGGTTAGGGATAGATGTTTGATTACTCTACGTCAAGTCGGCATAAGGAGCGGGGGAAGTGTTGGGTATTCTAAAAGGCATTAGTGTGGACAAGTCCCCACGTCCGGATGGGATCTATCCCAGGTTCCTGAGGGAAGCGAGAGAGGAAATAGCTGGGGCCTTAACAGATATCTTTGCAGCATCTTTGAGCACGGGTGAGGTCCCGGAGGACTGGAGAATTGCTAATGTTGTCCCCTTGTTTAAGGAGGATAGCAAGGATAATCCAGGTAATTATAGACCAGTGAGCCTGACGTCAGTGGTGGGGAAACTGCTGGAGAAGTTACTGAGGGATAGGATCTATTTACGTTTGGAAGAAAATGGGCTTATTAGTGATAGGCAGCATGGTTCTGTGCAGGGAAGGTCATGTCTTACCAACTTGATAGAATTCTTTGAAGAAGTGACAAAGTTGATAGATGAGAGAAGGGCTGTAGATGTCATATACATGGACTTCAGTAAGGCATTTGATAAGGTTCCCCAAAGTAGACTGATGGAGAAAGTGAAGTCGCATGGGGTCCAGGGTGTACTAGCTAGATGGCTAGAGAACTGGCTGGGCAACAGGAGACAAAGAGTTGTAGTGGAAGGAGTTTCTCAAAATGGAGAACTATGACCGGTGGTGTTCCACAGGGATCCGTGTTGGGACCACTGTTGTTTGTGATATACATAAATGATTTGGAGGAAGGTATAGATGGTCTGATTAGCAAGTTTTCAGATGACACTAAGATTGGTGGAGTAGCAGATAGTGAAGGGGACTGTCAGAGAATGCTGCAGTATATAGATAGATTGGAGAGTCGGGCGGAGAAATGGCAGATGGGGTTCAATCCAGGCAAATGCGAGGTGATGTATTTTGGAAGATCCAATTCAAAAGCAAACTATATGGTAAATGGAAAAGCCCTGGGGAAAAATGATGCGCACAGAGATCTGGGTGTTCAGGTCCATTGTACCCTGAAGGTGGCAACGCAGGTCGATAGAGTGGTCAAGAAGGCATACGGCATGCTTTCATTCATCGGACGGGGTATTGAATATAAGAGTTGGCAGGTCATGTTACAGTTGTATAGGACTTTGGTTCGGCCACATTTGGAATACTGCGTACAGTTCTGGTCACCACATTACCAAAAGGATGTGAATGCTTTGGAGAGGGTGCAGAGGAGGTTCACCAGGATGTTGCCTGGTATGGAGGGTGCTAGCTATGAAGAGAGGTTGAGTAGATTAGGATTATTTACATTAGAAAGACAGAGGTTGAGGGGGACCTGATTAAGGTTTACAAAATCATGAGAGGTATAGACAGGGTGGTTAGCAAGAAGCTATTTCCCAGAGTGGGGGACTCAATTACTAGGGGTCATGATTTCAAGGTGAGAGGGGAAAAGTTTAAGGGAGATATGTTTGGAAAGTTCTTTACGCAGAGGGTGGTGGGTGCGTGGAATGCGTTGCCAGCAGAGGTGGTAAAGGCGGGCATGTTAGTGTCATTTAAGATGTATCTAGACAGATACATGAATGGGCAGGGAGCAGACGAATACAGATCCTTGGAAAATAGGCAACAGGTTTACATAGAGGATCTGGATCCCCGCAGGCTTGGAGGGCAGAAGGGCCTGTTCCTGTGCTGTAATTTTCTTTGTTCTTTGTTCTTTGATAAATTTCGTTAAGGCAAAGGACTCCAAAAAAAGTAAGGATTAATAAGATTAAAAGAAGAGGTCTGTAAGGTTGGCAGGAATAATAGTAAACCTAAGGATTTGGAGGATTAGAGAATACAACATGGGAGAACAAAAAACTGAAAAATGGAGAACAGAATATGAAGGTAAACTAACAAAAAACCATAAAAATAGACTATAAGAATATCTAATGGTACATAAAAATGAAATGTTTGGTGAAGACTAATATGGTCTATTACAGGTAGACTAAGGAAAATTTTTAATCGGGAATGGAGGAATGGCAGATACGTGAATGATTGCTTTGTGTCTGTCTTCACTGGGGAAGACACAAGAAATCCTACAGAAATGGAGGTCGAAGAATTGAAAGAAATGAGCATTAGTAAGAAGGTGGTGTTGGATTGAAGATCAATAAGTATAAGACCTAGTTTTGTTGAAAGATGTAGCTGTGGAGATGATGGATACATTGGTGATCATCTACTAAAATCTATCAATTCTGGAAAGGTTCTTTCAGATTGAAAAGTAGCAAATATCACCTTACTATTTAAGCAAGTAGACAGAAAGAAGACAGGAAACTAAGGTCTGTTAACCTTATATCAGTCATAAAGTAAAAGGTAAACTTACCACAGTCTTGCTCTCACATTATAGGGAGACAACCAGTGGTGGTTGAATCTAAGAGTCTTTGTGTTTCAAATGAGGGTTGAGGTTGAAAAGGCATGACGCTCATAGTAACATCAGCTGGTATAGGAATTGAACGCCTGCTGTTAGCATCACTCTTTATTGCAAGCCAACCATCCAGCCAACTGAGCTAACCTACCATACAGTAGGGAAATACTTCAATCTATTATAAAGGATGTTATTAAGGATGTCTGCACAATAGTGATCACATTGGGCACAGTTAGCATTGATTGTGTACGGAAAATGTTGTTTGATGAACCTGTTGGTGTATTTTGATCATGTTATTATCGGAACTGACAGAGACAGTGAATTGACAGCGTAAACTTGGATCTTGAGGAAGCTTTTAGTAAAGTCCTCCTTGGGGATTAGCGACAACAATAAGGAGATTAATGATCAATTGTTCTATTTTGAGGTTAATAATTGACAGTTGAATGTTGACCAAGTGAATTCATTGAAACCAAAGCAAAGAAGATTTTTGAAATTGCTCTTGACTTTCTGACTATGCCATTAAAGATGGCAGAAGCTGGGACTGTACAGGTGATCACATGTACATCATTATATGCCAATTGAAGACTATTAAAAATGAAGGATGAACATTGCTATACAATCTGATTGTGAAACACTTGCTATACAAGTGTTTCACAATCAGAAGACATTCCAAAATATTTTACAGCAATGGGGAGGCAATGGCCTAGTGGTATTATTATTGGACTATTAATCCAGAGACCTGGATAATGTTCTGGGGACCCAGGTTTGAATCCCACCACAGCAGATGGAATTTGAATTCAATAAAATATCTGGAATTAAGATTCTAATGGCGATCATGAATCGATTGTCAGGGGAAAAACCCATCTGGTTCACTAATGTATGTTAGGGAAGAAGATTGCCATCCTTACCTGGTCTGGCCTACATGTGACTCCAGACCCACAGCAATGTGACTGACTTTGAACTACCCTCTGGGCAATTCGGGATGGACAATAAATGCTGCCTAACCAGTGACATCCTCATCCTGTTAATGAATTTTTAAAAATGAGTACTGTGAAGTGCTACAAAGGTATGTTACATTGAATATTGTTTGGGGAACTGATCTTTTGAAGGACTGTGGAGAAAATTAATTCAATCTTGAATTTATTTCATGTTTTATGAATGTACCTGACATTTGTTTTAAAGATGCCATTGAAAGTTCACATTGAAACAAGGCTTCCTAGAAAACACATAACTAGTAATAACTGGTTGTTTTATTGTAGACACTGCTAGGGCTGTTTTTTGGCCTGGCACGGAAGGGATCTTGATTTATCCAGCTGAATTGTAGGAATGCTTGCTAAGAGCAAGCTGAGTTGGAGGAAATCTTGCCAAGAAAAAGCTGATTTGGAGAAAATCCTGCTAAAAACAAGCTAAGTTGGAGGAAATCCTGCTAAGCGTTGGAGGAAATCCCACGTGCTAGCGAGGCGAGGAATAGGGAGAGAGAGCAGTTGAACACGTGGCTACAGGGATGGTGCAGGAGGGAGGGATTCAGATACCTGGATAATTGGGGCTCATTCTGGGGTAGGTGGGACCTCTACAAATGGGATGGTTGACATCTGAACCAGAGGGGTACCAATATCCTGGGGGGGAAATTTGCTAATGCTCTTCGGGAGGGTTTAAACTAATTCAGCAGGGGGATGGGAACCTGAATTGTAGCTCCAGTGTACAGGAGGTTGAGAGTAGTGAGGTCATGAATAAGGTTTCAAGGTCGCAGGAGTGTACCAGCAGGCAGGAAGGTGGTTTGAAGTGTGTCTACTTCAATGCCAGGAGTATCAGGAATAAGGTGGGTGAACTTGCAGCATGGGTTGGTACCTGGGACTTCGATGTTGTGGCCATTTCGGAGACATGGATCGAGCAGGGACGGGAATGGTTGTTGCGGGTTCCGGCGTTTAGATGTTTCAGTAAGATCAGGGAAGGTGGTAAAAGAGGGGGAGGTGTGGCATTGTTCGTGAAGGACAATGTTACCGTGGCAGAAAGGATGTTTGATGAGGACTCGTCTACTGAGGTAGTATGGGCTGAGGTTAGAACCAGGAAAGGAGAGGTCACCCTGTTGGGAGTTTTCTATAGGCCTCCGAAAAGTTCCAGAGGTGTAGAGGAAAAGATTGCAAAGATGATTCTGGATAGGAGCGAAAGTAACAGGGTAGTTGTTTCCAAATATTGACTGGAAACGCGATAGTTCAAATACTTTAGATGGGTCAGTTTTGTCCAATGTGTGCAGGAGGGTTTCCTGACACAGTATGTAGATAGGCCAACAAGAGGCGAGGCCACATTGGATTTGGTACTGGGTAATGAACCAGGCCAGGTGTTAGATTTGGAGGTAGGTGAGCACTTTGGTGATAGTGACCACAATTCGGTTACATTTACTTTAGCGATGGAAAGGGATAGGTATATACCGCAGGGCAAGAGTTATAGCTGGAGGAAAGGCAATTATGAGGCGATTAGGCAAGAGTTAGGATGCATAGGATGGAGAAGGAAACTGCAGGGGCTGGGCACAATTGAAATGTGGAGCTTGTTCAAGGAACAGCTACTGCATGTCCTTGAGAAGTATGTACCTGTCAGGCAGGGAGGAAGTGGTCGAGCGAGGGAACCGTGGTTTACTAAAGAAGTTGAATCACTTGTCAAGAGGAAGAAGGAGGCTTATGTAGAGATGAGACGTGAAGGCTCAGTTAGGGCGCTTGAGAGTTACAAGTTAGCCAGGAAGGACCTAAAGAGAGAGCTAAGAAGAGCCAGGAGGAGACATGAGAAGTCTTTAGCAGGTAGGATCAAGGAAAACCCTAAAGCTTTCTATAGGTATGTCAGGAATAAAAGAATGACTAGAGTAAGATTAGGGCCAGTCAAGGACAGTAGTGGGAAGTTGTGCGTGGAGTCTGAAGAGATAGGAAAGGCGCAAAATGCGTATTTTTCGTCAGTATTCACACAGGAAAAAGACAATGTTGTCGAGGAGAATACTGAGATACAGTCTATTAGACTAGACGGGATTGAGGTTCATAAGGAGGAGGTGTTAGCAATTCTGGAAGGTGTGAAAATAGATAAGTCCCCTGGGCCAGATGGGATTTATCCTAGGATTCTCTGGGAAGCTAGAGAGGAGATTGCAGAGCCTTTGGCTTTGATCTTTGTGTCGTCATTGTCTTCAGGAATAGTGCCAGAAGACTGGAGACTAACAAATGTTGTCCCCTTGTTCAAGAAGGGGAGTAGAGACAACCCTGATAATTATAGACCAGTGAGCCTTACTTCGGTTGTGGGTAAAGTGTTGGAAAGGATTATAAGAGATAGGATTTATAATCATCTAGAAAGGAATAATTTGATTAGGGATAGTCAACACGGTTTTGTGAAGGGTGGGTCGTGCCTCACAAACCTTATTGAGTTCTTTGAGAAGGTGACCAAACAGGTGGATGAGGGTAAAGCGGTTGATGTGGTGTATATGGATTTCAGTAAAGCGTTTGATAAGGTTCCCCACGGTAGGCTATTGCAGAAAATACGGAGGCATGGGATTGAGGGTGATTTAGCGGTTTGGATCAGAAATTGGCTAGCTGTAAGAAGACAGAGGGTGGTGGTTGATGGGAAATGTTCATCCTGGAGTTCAGTTACTAGTGGTGTACCTCAAGGATCTGTTTTGGGGCCGCTGCTGTTTGTCATTTTTATAAATGACCTGGATGAGGGCGTAGAAGGATGGGTTAGTAAATTTGCGGATGACACCAAAGTCGGTGGAGTTGTGGATAGTGCGGAAGGATGTTGCAGGTTACAGAGGGACATAGATAAGCTGCAGAGCTGGGCTGAGAGGTGGCAAATGGAGTTTAATGCGGAAAAGTGTGAGGTGATTCACTTTGGAAGGAGTAACAGGAATACAGAGTACTGGGCTAATGGTAAGATTCTTGGTAGTGTGGATGAGCAGAAAGATCTCGGTGTCCATGTGCATAGATCACTGAAAGTTGCCACCCAGGTTGATAGCGTTGTTAAGAAGGCGTACAGTATGTTAGGTTTTATTGGTAGAGGGATTGAGTTTCGGAGCCATGAGGTCATGTTGCAGCTGTACAAAACTCTGGTGCGGCCGCACTTGGAGTATTGCGTACAGTTCTGGTCACCGCATTATAGGAAGGATGTGGAAGCATTGGAAAGGGTGCAGAGGAGATTTACCAGGATGTTGCCTGGTATGGAGGGAAGGTCTTATGAGGAAAGGCTGAGGGT
>NC_063358.1:5397454-5418510 GCF_021869965.1 Rhincodon typus
GTGGCATTGTTAGTCAAGGACAGTATTACGGTGGCAGAAAGGATGTTTGATGAGGACTCGTCTACTGAGGTAGTATGGGCTGAGGTTAGAACCAGGAAAGGAGAGGTCACCCTGTTGGGAGTTTTCTATAGGCCTCCGAAAAGTTCCAGAGGTGTAGAGGAAAAGATTGCAAAGATGATTCTGGATAGGAGCGAAAGTAACAGGGTAGTTGTTTCCAAATATTGACTGGAAACGCGATAGTTCAAATACTTTAGATGGGTCAGTTTTGTCCAATGTGTGCAGGAGGGTTTCCTGACACAGTATGTAGATAGGCCAACAAGAGGCGAGGCCACATTGGATTTGGTACTGGGTAATGAACCAGGCCAGGTGTTAGATTTGGAGGTAGGTGAGCACTTTGGTGATAGTGACCACAATTCGGTTACATTTACTTTAGCGATGGAAAGGGATAGGTATATACCGCAGGGCAAGAGTTATAGCTGGAGGAAAGGCAATTATGAGGCGATTAGGCAAGAGTTAGGATGCATAGGATGGAGAAGGAAACTGCAGGGGCTGGGCACAATTGAAATGTGGAGCTTGTTCAAGGAACAGCTACTGCATGTCCTTGAGAAGTATGTACCTGTCAGGCAGGGAGGAAGTGGTCGAGCGAGGGAACCGTGGTTTACTAAAGAAGTTGAATCACTTGTCAAGAGGAAGAAGGAGGCTTATGTAGAGATGAGACGTGAAGGCTCAGTTAGGGCGCTTGAGAGTTACAAGTTAGCCAGGAAGGACCTAAAGAGAGAGCTAAGAAGAGCCAGGAGGAGACATGAGAAGTCTTTAGCAGGTAGGATCAAGGAAAACCCTAAAGCTTTCTATAGGTATGTCAGGAATAAAAGAATGACTAGAGTAAGATTAGGGCCAGTCAAGGACAGTAGTGGGAAGTTGTGCGTGGAGTCTGAAGAGATAGGAAAGGCGCAAAATGCGTATTTTTCGTCAGTATTCACACAGGAAAAAGACAATGTTGTCGAGGAGAATACTGAGATACAGTCTATTAGACTAGACGGGATTGAGGTTCATAAGGAGGAGGTGTTAGCAATTCTGGAAGGTGTGAAAATAGATAAGTCCCCTGGGCCAGATGGGATTTATCCTAGGATTCTCTGGGAAGCTAGAGAGGAGATTGCAGAGCCTTTGGCTTTGATCTTTATGTCGTCATTGTCTTCAGGAATAGTGCCAGAAGACTGGAGACTAGCAAATGTTGTCCCCTTGTTCAAGAAGGGGAGTAGAGACAACCCTGGTAATTATAGACCAGTGAGCCTTACTTCGGTTGTGGGTAAAGTGTTGGAAAGGATTATAAGAGATAGGATTTATAATCATCTAGAAAGGAATAATTTGATTAGGGATAGTCAACACGGTTTTGTGAAGGGTGGGTCGTGCCTCACAAACCTTATTGAGTTCTTTGAGAAGGTGACCAAACAGGTGGATGAGGGTAAAGCGGTTGATGTGGTGTATATGGATTTCAGTAAAGCGTTTGATAAGGTTCCCCACGGTAGGCTATTGCAGAAAATACGGAGGCATGGGATTGAGGGTGATTTAGCGGTTTGGATCAGAAATTGGCTAGCTGTAAGAAGACAGAGGGTGGTGGTTGATGGGAAATGTTCATCCTGGAGTTCAGTTACTAGTGGTGTACCTCAAGGATCTGTTTTGGGGCCGCTGCTGTTTGTCATTTTTATAAATGACCTGGATGAGGGCGTAGAAGGATGGGTTAGTAAATTTGCGGATGACACCAAAGTCGGTGGAGTTGTGGATAGTGCGGAAGGCTGTTGCAGGTTACAGAGGGACATAGATAAGCTGCAAAGCTGGGCTGAGAGGTGGCAAATGGAGTTTAATGCGGAAAAGTGTGAGGCGATTCACTTTGGAAGGAGTAACAGGAATACAGAGTCCTGGGCTAATGGTAAGATTCTTGGTAGTGTGGATGAGCAGAGAGATCTCAGTGTCCATGTGCATAGATCATTGAAAGTTGCCACCCAGGTTGATAGCATTGTTAAGAAGGCGTACGATATGTTAGGTTTTATTGGTAGAGGGATTGAGTTTCGGAGCCATGAGGTCATGTTGCAGCTGTACAAAACTCTGGTGCGGCCGCACTTGGAGTATTGCGTACAGTTCTGGTCGCTGCATTATAGGAAGGATGTGGAAGCATTGGAAAGGGTGCAGAGGAGATTTACCAGGATATTGCCTGGTATGGAGGGAAGGTCTTATGAGGAAAGGCTGAGGGTCTTGAGGCTGTTTTCGTTAGAGAGAAGAAGGTTAAGAGGTGACTTGATAGAGACATACAAGATGATCAGAGGATTAGATAGGGTGGACAGTGGGAGCCTTTTTCCTCGGATGGTGATGGCTAGCACGAGGGGACATAGCTTTAAATTGAGGGGTGATAGATGTAGGACAGATGTCAGAGGTAGGTTCTTTACTCAGAGAGTAGTAAGGGCGTGGAATGCCCTGCCTGCAAAAGTAGTAGACTCGCCAACTTTAAGGGCATTTAAATGGTCATTGGATAAACATATGGATGATAATGGAATAGTTTAGGTTAGATGGGCTTCAGATTGGTTTCACAGGTCGGCGCAACATCGAGGGCCGAAGGGCCTGTACTGCGCTGTAATGTTCTATGTTCTATGTTCTATGTTCTAAGAACAAGCTGAGTTGGAGGAAATCCTGCTAAGAACAAGCTGAGTTACAGGAAAGCTTGCTAACGTATAAACCAACCAGCTGACATCAACCATTTCTGAAATGAAAACCTTCTACAAGTGTTCAGACAGAAACCTAATTTTCTTTTTGAAGGAGTCATTGACAAAACATGCCAAGATTATATTTCTTGAGCACACTGTGTCTGCAAGCTTTCAGAGACAACCATGTACGATTAGTGACTTGACCAAATCTGTCCTAACATCAGAGCGAGAGACTTCAGGATATCCAACTTTTACCATCAAGCGTGACCTCTTGGCAGAAGCTTTATTTTGGAGAACCAATCTCTGCAGAGAGATCTGTTTTATTTCTTCTATCTTCTAGAAGAGTGTACGTATTTTACTTTGGGGACATTTTGAAGATAATCATTACATTGCAATATTATGTGTATGTTAACCATAATTGTTTTTATTAAGGAACTTCGTTAATAGATATTTTTATTTTAAAACATGATATAGATAAAATGTCTAAGTAATCATGTTGGCAATTTGGAAAGTATTTTTATCCTATGCTGTGGGCCATGCAGTAGTGGGGCTGGATCAATGGTACACTCCAGCCTTGGGTGTAACAGAAGTTAATAATGTATAGGAACTTTATAAATAAAACCCATAGAGTGCAAAAGCGAGGAAGTTATGATAAAATTTTATGAAATGCTGGTTCAGCCTATAATGGAGTATTGAGCCTAATTCTGGGCACCCCACATTAGGAAGGGTATTGATGAATGCATCAGATAGACTAAGTAAAAGCAAATGAATCGCAGGGTGATATACTCCAGTTACAAAGATACAATAATGAAGCTGGGGCTGCCGCCTTTGGAGCAAACAATGTTGAATGAAGATTTAATAGAGGCATTCAAAGCCAGAAGTCTGAACAGAGTGTAGATAGGGAGGTATTATTCCCATTGTCAGAAGGTTTGTGTACCAGATTTAAGATAATTTCCAAAAACACTTGAGGTAACTTAAGGAAATTGTTTTGTACATGGAAAGTGGTTAATGGACTGAGTGTGGTGAAGACAGATAAGCCAAGTAACTCTAACAGAGAACTAGCATAGACATGACTGGCTACATGGCCACCTTCTGTTACAATTATGTGCTCCGACTGTTCTTTAAGATTTGTTCAGGGGATGGTTAGTGTAGATGAGTTGGACCGAAGGGTCTGTTTCCATGCTGTATGATTCGGTGTGAGACCATCATTCATTTATGATCAATCCCTAATTGCTCCTTGATCTAAGTTGCTTGTTAGGGGGCATTTCAGAGTCAACCACATAGCTACAGGCCTGGAGTCACATGTTGGCCAGAACAGGTAAGGATGACAGATTTCTTCCCCTAAAGGACATTAATGAACCAGGTGGTTTTTATGACAATCAGACAATGGCCACTCTTAAATTGCATTTCCTGCCATGGTAGGATTTGAATCCATGTCCTCAGAACATTGACTTGAGGCTCTGGATTACTAACCCAGTGACATTACGACAATGCTCCTGCCTCCCCTACTGCTGTTGCAATGTAGTAAGTTTTCATTCTTTGAAAGTTTGAGCAGATTTACTTGGCCATAATTACAGTCGATAAGATGAATTCAATACTCATTGCATGGTGACCTGTCCCTTAATCTATATCCATTGTGAGCGAAATGCAGCCCCTATATTTGTCGACATGTTCAATTCCTCTGTGTGAGATTGCAAAACACGTAAAGGATGCAGTCAACCGAATAAAATGAGACAGCCCTTGTTCCAATGCTTGAGTTCCATCAGTTTTTATTGTTAAGAATCTCATTTTTTTTGAGCAAATGTTCAATTATGTTTACACATGTGAGGGGGAAGAGGGAGCAGGAGAAGGGAACAACTGAGAGGGACAAATACAGGCAGGAGAAGATTAGTCAGCTGAATTGTCCTCTTAATGCATGGTTAAAGTACATTTAATTAATAGTTTTGTGGTAATTTATTCTTAATAAACTTATGATGCATAATAGATTCAATATTTAATTTAATTTTCATCATTCTGACTACAAGTCGTCATGTACTTAATTATTTTCAGTTGTCAAACATCCCGTTTGCATTTACAACACTCCATTTCTTATTCAAATCCTGCGTGGTACAGGGAGACGAAATGAAAATATGTTAAAAGGTGCTCCAGAACTTGCCGGTTTTAACATAAAATTCAACAAAGCCCGAAAGTCTTGACATAACTCAGGTCCAATTACCAGCCAGGAGTCCAAGCACAGACAATTCACACAGAGACATGAGGTGTGCAAAACCTAAAGCAGCCTCAAGCTCTCTGATATAAGTGTGATGGCAAAGGGATGGAATCTCAACACCAGGAATTTTCTTAGTCCGGGCCTTCTGGCTGTGCTGAGTTGATCCTGGGGTATATATCTGTTTGGTGATAAATATGGGACCTATGTATTGGATCCCAAACAATTCTTGCTCAATTATTCTTTTCAGCCTCTTACAAAGTGAGGTAACTGAATCGCCTTCATAGGTATTTAATAACACCAACCAGTCAGCGACACTCCTGAAGAAGTGTCATACCAGAACCGAACTGTTAACTTTATTTCTCTCTCCACAGATGTTGCTGGACCCAGTGAGTTTGTCCAGCATTCTTCTGTGTTTCTTCCAGATTTCCAGCATCTGCAGAATTTTATTATGAAGAACAGAGTAGGCCACTCAGTCTTTTGAGCTTGCTCCACCACTCAATCAGATCAATGCTGAACTGAGTTCTACATTCCTACATAGCCTGATAATTTTTCATTCTCTTGGTAATCAAGAATCTATCTATCTCTGTCTTAAAAATATTGAAAGATTCTGCATCCACTGCCTTTTGGGGTCGTCAATCCCAAAATATTTCCTTTTCTCTATCTTAAATGGGCGCTCTCTTATAATTAAACTATGACCTCTAGTTCTAGATTCTGCCACAAGAAGAAACATCCTTCCGATAACCAATGTAGTCTCCTCAGGATCATATATGTTTCAATTAAGTTACCTGTGACTCTTCTAAACTCCAGATATAGGACTAGCCTGCCTAACCTTTCTCATAAGGAAAATCACTCATTCAAGGTAATAGCCAAGCAAATCTTCTCTGAAGTGTTCCTAATGCATTAACATCCTTCTGGATGTACAGTGACTTGTACTATACACAATACTTCAGACGGGGTCTCACCAAAGCACTGTAAAGCTGAAGCAGAACCTCCCAACTCTTGCGTTCAATTCCTTTCACAATACAACATAAAATTTGATTAGCCTTCTTGATTATTTGATTTGATTTGATTTGGTTTGATTTATTTGTTGTCACTTGTATCTTGTTACATGATACATTGAAAAGTGCTGACTAGTGTCACCACTCTACGGCACTATCTTAAAACACAGAAAAATAAACCAAAACATGGAATATGAGTCAGAAAAATAAAGAAATAAATTTCCATTTACTGTCCTTCTTGTCAAGTGCGCAGCCATGAGCCTGGAGCAGTCAGCATTGAGTTCTATCGCTGCAACCGCTGGAACAAGAGTGACTCTTCGGTGTCATTTTGCCTCCACTGATGGCCTCGCCATTATGAGTCCTCACTGGACCTTGCCAGTGCAGTTGCCACTAATACCCGTTGGGTCCTACACTGGCCCAGACTCAACACCACCACCATAGCTGCCATGAGTCTGCTCTGGGCCCAACTTGCTGATGCAGCCACCACCTTTGCCGCTGAACTAGGCTTAAACCTGCCTCTGCCGCTGCCTCTGAGAGTCCGTGCCAGATGCAGATACTGCAGGGAGCCCAAACTCCACCTTCGACAACACTGCTCCGAGTCCACGTTGAGCTCACCCCTGCAGCCATCAATGCCATCGTCACAACCGAGCTCTTCGCAAGAGGCAAGTGAAATGAAGAAAAGCAACAAGAAAAGAGAATAGAAAAGGAAAGCAGATGAGCCCTGGGCTCAGGAGCCCTACTGCGCTGTCATCTTGGATTTTGGAAGAGAGGCAGATTACTTGCTGTATCTGCACATCAATCTTCTGCGATTCAGGACACCCACATCTCCCTGCACCTTAGAGTTCTGCAACCTCTCACTATTTAGATAACATCCGTTTTTATTTTTGAAAAATTATTCTTCAGTTCAGCAGAGCTTGCTCCACCACATTTGCAACAGCAAAACATGACTGAGGAACTTCAGTGTCAGTCCTTCCATCTGAATGAATAGAACCATGGAGCAGCTACAACTAAGAAGGAGGCTGTTTGGCCTATCATGTCTGTGCTAGCTTTCTGCAGGAACAACTCATCAATGCCCCATTTCCCCACCATTTCACTGTAAGGTTGCAATTTTTTCTTCAGGTAATTATCCAGTTCCCTTTTGAAAGTCATGATTTAGTGTTCTTTCACCCCATTCTCAGCCAAGCATTCCAGATCACAAGCATATGCTTTGTAACCACTAGTTCTCTCGATTGAAGCCATTTATAACAGTTGTTTCCCCTTGTGGAGAGAGTTCAAAATAAGGCCATAAGTATAAGATGTTCTTGAATATATCCAGTAAGAAATTTGGGGGAAATTTCTTTCTTCAAAAGTTGGAACTTGCCAATACAAGTCGGGAGTATAATGGAATATCCTTTGCTTGTCTCGATGGATGTAGCTCCATGAAACATAACACCGCGCAGCACATAAGAGCCTGCTTAATTGGCACCCATCCACTATTTCAAATATTCACTCTCTCCACACCAACACACAATGGCAGCAGTGTATTACATCTGCAAGATGTGCTGCCAAAATTTATGTAGGCTCCTTCAACACCGCTTTGCAACACTGTAATCTCTAGCACCTGGGAGGATGAGGGCAGCAGATACATGGGAACACCCTGCAAGTACCCCTCCAAAACCACTCACCATCCTGACTTGGAAATATATCACTGTTCCTTCAGTGTCACTGGGCCAGAGTCCTGGATATCCCTCACTAGCCACAGTGCTAGCCACAAAAAAGCTCTCACACTAGCCACACATACCTTGACCACATGGGCCACAGCATTTCCAGAAGGCAGCCCAGTACCACCTTCTCAAGGGCAGTTAGGGATGGGGAATAAATATCGACCAATCAATAGCAAAGCCCACACGCCACAAAAGGAAAAAATGTTGAGATAAGGAACATAGATCGATTTAAGGGGGAACTATATAAGCACATCAGGGAGAATGGAATAGGAGGATTTATTGATGGAGTCAGATGATTGAGTGTGTTAGGAGGCTTGTGTGGATCATAAACTTTGACTGACCTAAATGACCTGTATCAGTGATCTACCCTTGATATAATTCTATATACAATGTGCACTGGGGATGCTGATGGGTGAACTGTGTCTCTGTGTGCCTCTAACTCAACTCCTCGCTCCTAAAGACTGTTCACCAGCAACAAGATACAAGTCTGGAGTATATTCCCGACTTGTCTGTATGGGTACAGTTCCAACAACACTCAAGAAGCTTGACACCATTTAAGACAAAGCAGCCCGCTTAATTGGCACAACATCCACAAACACTGACTCCCTCCATCATCAATGCTCAGTAGCTACAAGATGCAGTGCAGAAATTCACCAAAGATCCTCAGGTAGCACCTTCCAAACCCACAAACACTTCCAACTAGGAGGGTGAAAACAGCAGATACATTGGAACACTAACCCCTGAAGTTGCCCTCCAAGCCACTCACCATCCTGACTTGGAAATATATCGTCGTTCCTTCTGAGTTGCTGGGTCAAAATTCTGGAATTCCCTCCCTAAGGGCATTGTGGGTCTACCCACAGCACATGGACTGCAACGGTTCAAGAAGGCAGCTCGTCGCCACCTTCTCAAGGGCAATTAGGGACAGGAAACGAATGCTAGCCTAGCCAGAGAAGCCCACATCCAGTGAGTGAATGAAAATAACCTGCAGGTAGAAAAATATTGTGACTGACTAACACATACTGGATGCTGTAATGTCCATTGTAAAATATTTATTATCCTATGAGATGAGCTTCAGTATTTCCATAAAACTTTGTAGTTAATTATAAAATCCGGAAGAACTGTGGAAGCTGTAAATCGAAACAAAAACAGAAATTGCTGTTAAACATCAGCAGGTCTGGCAACACGAGAGAAAACAGAGTTAATGGTGCAGATTGAGTAACCCTTCCACAGAACTGAAGAGGGTCTTCTGAGGAAGGGTCACTTGACCTGAAAAGTTAACTCTGATTTCCCTCCTCAGATGCTGCCAAACCTGCTGAGTTTTTCCAGCAATTTCTGTTTTTGTTGCAGTTATTTATGTCCCTTTTGCTTCTTCTCAAAAGAAAAGATAACGGTCTGGACGAAGGAACTGAGAGCATTGTTGCTAAGTTTGCAGATGACACAAAGATTGATGGAGGGACAGGTAGTGTTGTGGAAATGGGGAGGCTGCAGAAGGACTCAGACACACTGAGAGAGTGGAAAAGAAGTGGCAGATGGAATACAATGTCAGAAAATGTGAGGTTATGCACTTTGGGAGGAAGTATAGAGGGAGAGACTACTTTTTAAATGGAGAAAGGCTTTGGAAATCTGAAACAAAGGAATTTGGGATACCTAGTTTAGGATTCTCTTAAGGTTAACATGCAGGTTCAGTTGGCAGCTAGGAAGGCAAATGCAATGTTAGCATTCATTTCAAGAGAGCTAGAATACAAAGAGCAGACATGTACTGTTGTAGCTGTATAAAGCTCTGGTCAGACATCATATGGAATATTGAGAGCAGCTTTGGGCTCCGTATCTAAGGAAGGACGTGCTGGCATTTGAGACGGTCCAGAGGAGGTTTACAAGAATGATTCTGGGAATGAAGGGTTTGCCATTTGAGGAGTGGTTGAGGACTCTGGGTCTGTACTCGATCAAGTATAGAAGAATGAGGGGGAATTTCATTGAAACTTACAGAAAACTGAGGGGCCTAGATAGAGTGGATGTGGAGAAGATGTTTCCACCAAAAGGAGAGATTAGGACCCAAGGGCACAGCCTCAGAGTGAAGGGATGACCCTTTAGAACCGAGATGAGGAGGAAATTCTTCAGCCAGAGGATGGTGAATCTATGGAACTCATTGCCATAGAGGGCTGTAGAGGCCAAGTCATTGAATGTGTTTAAGACAGAAATAGATAAGTTCTTGATTAGTGAGAGGATCAAGGGTTATGGGGAGAAGGCAAGAAAATACAGTTGAGAAACTTATCAGCAATGATTGATTGAAGAAGTAGCCGAATGGTCAAATGCTGCCTCTTATATTTTATGGTCTTATGATTCTTTTTCAAATAACCATCTAAAATACAAAATATGAAAATATGTTTAAGCAATTTAGAACTGGTTTCAGCAGTAAGAATTTTGCTATCTCTTCATTTCTGTGACAGCTAACCATGCTGTGCCTCAGCTCAACTGTAACTGAAATCCTCATCCATACCTTTGTAACCTCTAGATTTGACTATTCTAATACAGGTCTGACCAATCTCCTACATTTTACCCAACATAAACCTGAAGTCATCCAAAACTCTACTGCTGTGTTCTAACTCGCATCAAATGCCATCCACTGTTCCAGTGCTCACTGACCTATACCGGTTTCTGGTCTGCAAACAACACAGTTTTAAAACTCTCCAACCCCATTTTCAAATCTCTTCATAAACTTGCTGCTCCCTATCTCTGTAATCTACCCTGACCCTACAACCAGCTGAGATATCGGCACATCTCCAATTCTGACCTCTGTGGTATCCTAATTTCCAACATTCATCATTGATGGCAGCACCTTCAGTTGCCTGACCCGAAGGTCTTGAATTCAAATCTAAGCATCTTCACCTCTTCCTGTCTTCCTGAGTGCTCCTTATAAGTGTATCTCTTTTGGCATAGCTTTTGGCTGTCTGCTCTAATATCTCCTGATATGATTTGGCATCAAATCTGGTTTTGTAACACTCCTGTGAGGTGCCTTGGGAAGTTTTACAATGTTAATGGTGCTATATAAATACAAATTTCAGTTGTTGTAGTTGTCAGAATTTGAGGTGCTGTTGTGCGGATACTGCTGTCTACAATCAGAAGTAAAGAACACCAGTGTAACTCCAGAAACATTGCCTGCCAAAACGTACTTGCTGTGTCACACTCAACAGTGTTATGCTTAGGTGATCACACCTTTGTAAATGCAAACATCTTGCATCTAATTATACCAAAGTCCATATAAAAACAGGGACAAATCAGATTTGCACATTTAGGGAGCATACTCATCAGGAAGTAGCAAAGAGGAATGAGAAGCACATGAAGTTCAAAAGTGAAGTAAATACATAAATGGCAATAACTTAATGTTATTATTGCTAGACGTATTAGTTCAGAGACTCTGGTCATGTTTTGGGGACCTGGGTTCAAATCCTGTCATGGCAGCTGGTAGAATTTGAATTCAATTTTTAAATAATTTGGAATTAAAGGTCTATTGATAACCATGAAATTGTAGTCAGCAAAAAGCCCAACTGGCTCACTAACATCCTTTAGGGAAGGAAACTGCCATCCTTACCTAGTCTGGCCTAAATGTGACTCCAGACCCACAGCAATGTGGTTGACTCTTAACTAATCTTTGGGCAATAGATGCTGGCCTAACCAGTGATTCATCCCATGAATGAATTAAAACAAGGGGAACCAATCACATTGTTCTGAATATGTTATCAGGGGAAAAAATAGCAGGCTGCCTAATGGGCTGGACCCTCAAAGATCAAAGTAATTCATGGTCTTATCTGGCCTAAAAGACACTGATGCAGTATTGGCCTGAAGGAAGAGGTCACAGCTTTTCCTCCAACAAGACAGAAGCTGTTGTGCAATGAGGAACTCCTTCCTTCTGTCTAAGATGCTCCTGGGGATCATGTTTTGGGTTCAACAGAAAATGTTTATGGTCTTTCAAGCCCCAGACTACTCTTGCCCCAATGGCCCTTTCCCTTTTGTGAGACCCTGCCTAAAACCCCAACCTACTGTCCATCTGGAAACCCAGGAGCGACTCATAGATACAAGTTGTTTTTTCCATTTTCACATCTATTGCAAAAGTTGGCCTGGTGCTACAGAGGCTCCTGTTTGCTTCACTGGAGCTGTATCCCATGGGAAAGTGAAAATCCACTGAAGTATGCTTCTATATCCTTTGCATTCCACTCCCAGAATATTAATAGCAACTTGCCTTAGTATGTAGTGCCTTCAACGTTGCAAATCGTTTCTTAGGAATATCATCAAACAAAATTTGACCCCGAGGCTTCTTTTGTGAGTAAAACTTGGTCAAAGATGATGGGATTTAAGGAGCTTCATTGAGGAGAAATGACAGCTAGTGGAGAAGCTGGAGGTAACTCCAGAGTTTAGGGCTGAAAACATGGCTGTCAATGTTCAGTTAATTAAATTGGTGGATGCGCAAAGGACCTGAATTATTAGAGCACAAATCTCATGTGTACCTCCATAAACTAGCCCAATCCCGCAATGCTCCAAGATACCTATGCTCCTCTAAGTCTTGAGCATTCCCAATTTTAATTCCTCTGCCACTGGTGACCACGTTGCCTGAAATGTAGGAAAACACTTCCTAAACCTCTATGCCTCTTTATTTCCCTTTATATTCCTTTAACATATTTCAGCTGTACTTGTGGTCACCTACTTTATGATCACCGTCCTGATGTGCCTCCATATCGTATTTTGCATTGTAGTCTACATGGGAAACAACTTTATTACATTAAAGCTGGCAAAGGTAATAATAAGTTGTTGCTATCATTGTTGTCATTGAATGTTGTAATTCTTGTATAATCATTGGTACAGCAGCTCAGTGTAGGTTTCAGATCATAGCAGGTAGAGGCACTCAAGGTCTAAAGCAGAACCTTAATAGTTCCAGGTTAAGTATTGGACATGTTAATATCCAAATATAATAGCAGACGGTGCATCAGATGGAAGGTCACCCATTCCATTGATATGGAGCATTTAACACGATTGGTGCACTTTAAATGCCTTACTGTCACATTTCATCTCTCAGTACATGCAACCCATTCATATAAAGAAAGCAGCATTGCCTTAGAATATTTGAGTCCTTTCAGATTAGATTGACTCAAAAATGTCTCTGACATCTGAAAATGACATTTTTCTAGTATCTCTCAACCTTTGTAAAGAGAAATGTTTGATCATGCTGATCTTTCTTCAAGAAGCAGTTTTGGAAATCATCAGCTACACACAGTCATCATTAACAGGATGACTGATGCTGTTTAATTTTGCAATGTGCTTGTTCTTTGAGCAAAATAATAGAGCAAAGAACATTGAGCTATTATCATTTGGTAAACAATCAGCAACAGAGAGTTTTGTTTGCTATTAATGCGGAATGCTGAGAGAAACAGGAGGCACACTGAGCAGCTAACTATATATCAGAGATAATAGAACTATCTTTTTTGCAGAATGGTAATTGATTGTGAAAGGTGTTAGTTTACTTGAAGGTTTAAGCAACTACCCATAATGAGCTGCAACACAACAAGAATGATAGCTCTATTATTTTATGATAGCTGGTTATCCATTCAACAGCGGCATCAATTCTTCCCCACTCCCTTGCACATCAAACATTTTTATTTCACTCAAATTTTTTTTTGGTTTGGCTCATAGCAGCTGGAATATAGGAATTCAGGAAAAGGGCCATTCAACCCCTTGGGCCAACCAATTAGTTCCCGGTCGATCTGCATCTCAACTTCAATTTCCTGCCTTTGCTCCACATCCCTTGACAGCCATAACTGCCAAAAACATGTCTGTCTCGGACTTGGAAGCTCTGGCCAAACTTCAGGGTAATATGCAGGTGTCAGCTGTGGCTAAAGTGGTAGCACACTCACCACTTGGCTCCAAGGTTCTAGGTTAAAGCCCGACTCTAGAGGCTTGAGTGCAGCTGGTCAATGCTGGCACTTCAGTGTGCTATTGAGGGAATGCTGCACTGTATCCTGTATCAGCTGTGAAATTAAAGATTGCATATGACAATATGTTAACCTGTCATATGTAAGGTATAACATAACTGTTATGTCATTTAACATTTGTTAATCTGTTCTATACCCAGGGCTCATTCATGCCATAGACTTGCTAGGCTTTGAACATATCTCACATATTAAAAGGGAATAATATGCAAACAACAACAACAAGAAGCAATTCTCTATAATATCTTGAAGCTGAGAGTGAATGCCGTTGGCGTAAAGGCCACGATTGATCAAGGCAGGCATCAAGGGGACCCAGCAAATCTAGAGACAATGGCAATCAGGGGAAAACTCTCCACTGATTGGAGTCATACCTGGCACATAGGAAGATGGTTGTGGTTGTTGGATGTCAGTCATCTCAGCTCCAAGACATCTCTACAGGAGTTCCTTGGGGTAGTGTCCTAGGCCCAACCATCTTCAGCTGCTTCCCACCATCATAAAATCAGAATTGGGGATGTTTACCAATGATTGTACAATGTTCAGCACCATTCGCGACTCATCAGGTGCTGAATCAATCCTTGTTCAAATGCAGCAAAGCACACGCAGATACACAAAACACAAGGCTACGGATATTTTGAAAAAGAAACTAATCTAAACCATTTCCCCATATAGTGTTACCATAACTAAAACTCCCACTATCAACATCCTGACCAGAAACTGAACTGGATTAATTCTATAAATGCAATGATTACAAGAACCGGTCAGAGGTTAGGAATTCTGCAGTGAGTAACTCACCTCCTGACTCCCCAAAACCATCCATCATCTAAAAGGCGCAAATAAGAGTGTGATGGAATACTCCACACTTGCCTCAATGAGTGCCAACAACACTCAAGAAGCTTGACACCATTCAGGACAAAGCAACCCACTTGACTGGCATCGCATCACCACCTTCAATATTTGCTTCTTTCACCACTGGGCCCCAATGTGTATTATCTGTAAGACACCCTGCAGCAAATCACCAAGTCTCCTCTGGCACACTTTCCAAACCCACAAATTC
Organism: Rhincodon typus; assembly: GCF_021869965.1. Classification (NCBI taxonomy): domain Eukaryota; kingdom Metazoa; phylum Chordata; class Chondrichthyes; order Orectolobiformes; family Rhincodontidae; genus Rhincodon; species Rhincodon typus. The sequence goes on from NC_063358.1 coordinate 5,412,093, forward strand.
TATCAACTCGCAGGGCAAGGGGCAGTAGATGCACAGAACATCACCACCTGCAAGTTTCTCTGAGTCAACATTCCTTCTCTGTTGCCATGTCAAAATACTGGACTGCCCTTCCTAACAGCATTGTAGGTGTCCCAATCCTGAAGAAGGCAGCTCACCTCCACCTTCTCCAGGCAAGCAGGGATGAGCAATAAATGTAGGCCTGGCTAGTGATACCCATGTCCCATGAACAAATTTTAAAAGTTGCCTTATAAAGGTGGATAGAAGTATTACAACAATATAGAAATCATTGGAAATGATGGAGCTCTTTCCGACCAGACTGTTCTCTGAATCTTTCAGAAGTTTGGCAGAATCCCGTTGGAATATCAAAACCAAACTTGTCATGTAAAGAACATTTATTCCTTATTACTTTCATCATCTATCTGTGCTCTCCTGAACAAAAACAGATATTGCTGGAAAATCTCAGCAGGTCTGGCAGCATCTGTGAAGAAAAATCTGAGTTAATATTTCGGGTCCAATGACCCTTCGTCAGAACTGATGGTAGCTCGGAAAATGTCGGCTTATATGCAGAAGATCGGGTGGGGAGAGGGGTAATCTCCAGATGATGTTAACTATTTGCCATTATGCAATTCCATGGGCACTGTGCCACCACCATCCCTTTGCCCAACTAGCTATTCTACATGTGAGAACTTCGACGCTGAGTGACACAGATTATTGCACTTTGGGAAAAACACAACAACGGCCAAGTCCATCTTCCACTGCAGCTGGGTACTGTGCTCAATAAGACTGAACACACTATCAGCTGCAGTGAGCCCTTAATGAACAAAGTTTATTATTTCGTGCTTGCGTTGTCTGAAATATTAAACTCAAAATTCATTGACAAGATATATAGCTATACATAGGCTTGTTGGAAGGAACACTTTGCAAAGCAAAGGAGGCTGACTGCAGCTTGGGAAAGCATCACGTTTGCAAAAACACAAACTGCTCGACTGGAGTTACTGCAGTGTTTTCAGAGAGAGAAGTTACATGACCCAGTTTGTGGGTGGAATGAAGTGATTGGAGTTGAACACAGCCAGTCAAAGAGATAACAAAGGTTGTCTTGCTTTCTTTAGTCTTCATCTGAAACTCTTCCTTTCAAACTTGTGAAATCAACTGGAAAGCGTCATCTCTTCAAATGAAGGATTCCTCCAGCAGAATTTGGAATACCACAGTCTCCAGCAAAGTGAATATGGGACCAGCCGTAACTGATCCAGAAAGACACTACAGTCCCAACAGCTTGCAACCAGTGGGCTGCCAATTGGAGAGCAGGCAGCATTCGTCTAATTCCTTTTATCTTCTGTGTGGACCTCTGAGGTCTGTCTGCAGGGACTGCCTGTGCCTGTGTCCATGTGCAGGTTGGAAGAAATGTTGGTGCTGAGTAGGGTGCCATCTGAGTGGGGTGGCAGACAGTAGGATACCAATGGGAAGGGGGTAGGGTGACAAGTGTGCAGGATGCCAAGATGTGCGGTTATAAAGAGGGACAAATGAGTGGTACAGTATAAGGTAAGTTGAGAGAAACAGGGTCTAGTGGGAACGGGAGGGGAAGAAGGTGAGGTTTGGGTGCAGCGTTGGAGAGGAGTGAGTACATCCGGCAGTGGGGCAAGGGGTGGCAGGTACAACACAGGCCATTGTTTTCTGATAGGGAGGCAGGAAGGGAAGTGTAAAAAAAATGCTCAGCACTCACAATATATCCTGCAATAATCTTTGCATAAACACACTTCCAGTGGCAGTGAGCCACAGAATAACAATCAAGAACGGAAATGCTGTGCGATCTTCCCCTTTGGAAGCTGTCGGAGCTGGAGCTCTCAAACCAAGTGACATCCTGGTTGAGATCATCACAGACCAAACCTACCTCAGCTATTCACTGAACTATTGGGGAGATTCCACTTTAACACTGAGTCCTTGCATTTGCTTCTGCCACTCCAAAGTTACAACATGACTGGGGACTTTCTTATAGTATGTCATATTCCAAAAGGTTATGTTGAAACACGTTAACAGCCTAAATCCCCTCCAGCATTCGTTGTCCCAGACCTATCTGTCTATTCTTGCAAACAATTTCCCAAAGGCACTTGGCATACTTCACTTATTTGTCTCATCTGAACTGAGTGTTGTATTATCAAATATGATCTGTTATATTGCACAATGATATCACGTTAATATTCAAAACTGTATTTAATTCCCAAAGTTTTTTTTAAATAAATCTGAGTGCATGACACACTATGACTTTTCTTCACAGTTTATCTATGGCCTCTGCTTGGTGGATGTGTGTAAAATCCCTTCCCAGCCGTAAAAGAGATAATAAAATGTCTTAAGTAATAATGCTGACATATAGCTCTGAATTTTGTGATACAAAGAATCAAATCAGAATCTCAATCTGCCTTGTCCCATAAGTACAAGGTTACCATGCCAAAGATGAGATGTGCTGAAGTATTTATGGTTGTCTGATTTCCGATTTGCAGAATGATACAAAAGCCTTAATACAGACGTTTTGTTACTTTTCAGCTATTTAAATGGCCTAAGCTTCCTGAAATTAACAAAGAACCTTTTGCAAAGCTTCCTCTCTGTAACAATACACTAAATTTATTTGCTCTTCAGATCTGTCCCATTGACAATTTTTCCTGCTTTATGGTGGATTGACTATGTCAGCACCTACTTCACAGATTCCCAAGTGTAACTTCCCTCCCAGCTAGACAGTCTTTGATCAGCCCAATCATTTGCTGAAGCATTCTTTCTCTTTTCTTTGCTAGTGTAAGTGAGACTGCTTAACTTCAAAATCCATGCTGCCATTGTTGTGAATTGACAACAGTGGCAGGCATGGTAAAAGCTACATCCGCTTGAGGTTTCTACAAGTAGGTGACAGGTCCATCAGCATTATTAGTAAGTAAACCCAAACTGATTGTCTTTCAGCTCACATCATCTCTTTCTACTGTGTTTGTAAATCACAGCTTGAATTTTGGAAGGGGGAAACAACAAGGGGTTTTAGTTCTGACAGATTAGTGTAAACCAATAACACTCAAAATCCCCTTTTTATCAGAGAGCTAGACGATTTACAGGTTTTAATGCAAGACTTTGGTTCACAGTATGGTGTCTATATTATGAACACTGGATAGGAGCAAACTTCTGCTGAAAGGGCAAATTACATCAAACATTTCCACAGCATTCAGGAATCACTCCCAGTGATGAAGAAGCTGATCGCTAACATTAACCACTGCATTTTAACAATAATGATTTATATTTTTTATAGCACTTTCAATATAATATGACATCCCAAGGCACTTAACAGGCGCATTAATGAACAAGCACTGAATTACATGTGTTCAATATTTTTCTAAGAGCAGATACAAAGTTTAATGTATGGGCACTACATGAACCCCAATACGAAATGTTCAAGCTCAAAGACATCTAGAAAGATGTTTTCCTTCAGCAACATGTATTTACATGTATTCTTTAAAGCAGCAGCTCAGTGAGTAACATTTCCACTTTGGGTTCAGAAGGTTGTGAGTTTGATTCCAGGTTTTGAGTACAAAAAAAAATCTGAAAGTCCAGTGTGATACTGTCAGAGGTGCCTTCTTTCACATTAGATGTTAAACTGAAGCCTCTATCTCAGGCAGGAGCAAAAGATCTCATGGCCCTGTTTCAAATAAAGGTAGGGATCTTCCAGCTCCTCCCCTAATCCCTTAATGTGCACTAGGGAAAATCTATCCCTCCATCAACATCACAAAAACAGACCACGGATTATCTCAGCATTGCTGTTGGTAGGAGCTTTCTGAGCACCAATTGGTTTCTGCAATAGAGGCTATGGATTAAAAGAATTGGGTCATAAAGCATTTTGGGAGTTCCTGTAGTAATGAGAGGCACCATAAAAATGCAAGTCTTTCTTTCTTGCCGAAGAATATCTCCTAGGGGCATAACAAGGCAATTAAACACCAAGGCAAAGAATTCAATTCAAATGTCATTCATGCTTTAACTAAAGTTCTGTGCTACTCTGGCAATTCTTTGAGATTATTCGTCTTTATTTATTTCAATAAACTAAACCCTATATCATTGTTCCATTTCACGGAAGATGCTGTTGTCGAATGTGTGGCATTAACTCTTTTGCACAGCATAGCCTTTACCATCTTCCTATGATTACATTCACAGACAGAAGTATGAGTTCCTTTTTGGGAGGAAGGTCGAGAACTACTGCTCATGTGCAAATTGTTAGATCTGAACTGCCAACTCTTTTGCTTGACACAAGGCGAGTAAAGAAGTGGACAGCAAACATGGTGAGCAATTCCTATTCCTGATCGGTTCCCTCAAAAATCACAAATAGTTTTTTTGAACAAGAATATAATCAATGCACCCCATTAGGCTGAAAGAACAATGACTAACCTCTTTGTTGGCTTCACTTGGGCTAATATTAGGTCCAACACTTTGAAAAAGATCTTTGCTCCTTCAAAACTTCAAAATCTATTCTATTAATGGTAATATCTGTCCACATTGATGTTCAATACAGTCCCATACCATACCGCAGCAACAAGGGGCAGCTGTAAGGTAGAGACTGCTTCATTCAGAATGTGTTGCATTCCATGCTGAGAGAATGGTTGCTGGTCATGGTACAAGTTACTTTGATCAAGTTCAACGAAGCCATCGATCAATGACACTCAGGGTTGTGAAAGGGGGAATAAAAGATCTGCTAGTAGCAGAATGTCAATGAATAAAAACACTGTAGGGACAACTACCCCACACCACCCCCCACTTCACCCATTCAACCTAGGAATCCAGAAAAAGCTTACTGACAATATCAAAAATAAGATGCAGTGACAAAAGAATATTCGCATTTTGGTGTTTCTTAAGACAAAAGCACAAGGGACCAGACTGAAAGCACAGTGGGACATGTGTTGTCTTAATTTATCCTTGTGGATCTGATCACTTCCATTGCAGTATCCTCCATAATGTCTTGATAGCAACACTACATTTAGAAATGGAAGTATGATGTGAATGTTAAAAGTATGCAGTTTAATTTTGTGAGTTCTGATGGCATATGTGCCACTGGAAAATGATTATTTTTTATATTTGGTCCATTCTGAAGCCTATGATTTGTAATATTAATACCAGCGTGACCTTTTAAAATTACCTAAATGCAATCACAACTTCAGGATTACTGTACCAACCCAAATCTACAAATGCATGAGCAACACACTTGAAAAGCAACTTCTCCTGGGAATAGACCTTTTATCTCAAAAAAGCAGTCACAAGCTTTATTGAAAGAAATGAATCACAAATAACAGTCAGGTACGCCCTAAATCGTCAACTTGAAGGACATTAGATCTTTTAAAATGCTGAACTTTATAAACCTACTTGTTAATAACTTCTTTGGACATAATCTCTGAACAACTATTTGTATGGATGTGTGACCTAATGGAGCATTCAAAGATAGAAAAGATAAGGTCTGATTGGTTCAAAGTACCTTCAGTTTTCCCTTTTAAATGATCTGACTGCATACTGCTGACAAACTACCAATCAAAGCAAAAGAAGTTAATATCTTTTATGAAATTCTGCCACACTGAAACAAGAATTGCTATAGGCACTGTCATCTTAAAATGCTGGGATTTAGTATCTGAAATCCCCTTTTCTCAAGTTACATAATTTGCTACTGTTTCAACTATCTAATCCTGTTGCTATTTGTGCACCTTTTATCTGCAAGGTGTGTTTGCTAGAAGTTGAAAACATTCTTTTGTGGAACTCAGAGACAGTAAGAACTGCCGATGCTGGAGTCAGAGATAACACAGTGTGGAGCTGCAGGAACATAGCAGGCCAGGTTTCCGAAGAAGGGTCCTGACCCGAAACAACAAGGTGCAGGGCTGGATGAACACAGCAGGCCAAGCAGCATCATAGGAGCAGAGAGGCTGACGTTTCGGGCCTAGACCCTTCATCAGAACTCTCTCCGTGACTCCCTTGTCCGCTCCACACTCCCCTCCAGCTCCACCACACCCGGCACTTTTCCCTGCAACCGCAGGAAGTGCTACACCTGCCCCCATACCTCCTCCCTCACCCCCATCCCAGGCCCCAAGAAGACTTTCCACATCAAGCAGATGTTCACCTGCACATCTGCCAATGTGGTATACTGCATCCGCTGTACCCGGTGTGGCTTCCTCTACATCGGGGAAACCAAGCGGAGACTCGGGGACCGCTTTGCAGAACACCTACGCTCGGTTCGCAACAAACAACTGCACCTCCCAGTCGCGAACCATTTCAACTCCCCCTCCCATTCCTCAGACGACATGTCCATCCTGGGCCTCCTGCAGTGCCACAACGATGCCACCCGAAGGTTGCAGGAACAGCAACTCATATTCCGCTTGGGAACCCTGCAGCCCAATGGTATCAATGTGGATTTCACAAG
>NC_063358.1:5418910-5452916 GCF_021869965.1 Rhincodon typus
TGATGCTGCTTGGCCTGCTGTGTTCATCCAGCCCTGCACCTTGTTGTCTCGGATTCTCCAGCATCTGCAGTTCCTACTATCTCTGACCCGAAACGTCAGCTTTCCTGCTCCTTTGATGCTGCCTGGCCTGCTGTGTTCCTCCAGCATCACACTGTGTTATCTCTTTTATGGAACTGCTGCTTTCTCTCACATGGCATGATGCCTTTTCAAATGGACCCATATACGACTGTTTAATTGAATTATTTATTCTGAACTTTTAAACTCCTCATCCCGGTTTTCAATTTCCTTCATGGCCTCACCCCTGATTATCATAACGATCTCCAGAATCTCTGCCATCTTCCAATTCTGACCTTTCGTCCATTCCTGATTTTCATGAGAGTTAGCCTTTATTGCCACATGTATTCAATGAGTACAGTGAAAAGTTTATATGTCGCCACTTACGGCACCATCTTAGGTTCAAAGGTACCTAGGTACAGCTTCTTCAGTTATGAGATTTTAGAAAATAGAGAAATAGAATGTCCAGCATTGCAGAAATAAAGGTTCAGAACCAAGGTCTTCCAACCCAGACCACGCTGGCACCTAGCCTCAGTCCTCGCTGGGCCTTGGCTCTGGGCCATGGGCTGGATTTCAAATTGAGGATCATGAGGCCAGGAGATGATTTCAGACCACCATGCCAGGCTGAGAGGATGTCACGATGGGAGGCCGTGCAGGGAAGCTGCTTTGCCAGGCTGGCAGGTTGCCACATCATGCCGAAAGATTGCCAAGTCCTGGTGGGAGGCCGTTTTGGGACGCTGCTATGCCAAACCAGGAGGTCACCATGCCACACCATGAGGTTACAATGCCAATTGCTCCACCATCTATGGCTAGCCTTACTCCCTGCTTCTAAAACACTCCTTAGAAGTATTTTTATGAGCAAGCTTACCCTCCTAATATCTCGTTGGTGTCAAATTATGCTTGATTATGCTGTAGTGAAGCACAAGTAGCATTTTAGGATGTTAAAGGTTGATATACAAATGCAAGCTGTTGCTGAGCTGTTTGTCATCGTCATAATGTTAAATATGACATTCTTCCTTTTATACACAGACCTTCCCTGAATATTTTGCAAATAAGAAGTATGGAAATGGCATTTCATTTCCAATAAAAATCAAAGAGGAAGGTGACTGAGTGGCTATACAGATGTAGATGACAAAAGACATCTCTCATCATCACTAAATGTAATATAGATCACGTAAAATCAGATTTCCATTCACAGGACATAAATCTATCTACTATCCGTCCAGTATTTGGAATGAAATTGGTTACTGTTATTTTGATGGAATGGGTCAAATGAAAATACTATATAGAATCTGCAGGCCAATACAAGCTTTCCATTTTATCAAAATGCAGTACGCCCTTCAAATTGAAATGGGAAAACTCAATTTTGCTAGATTAATAAAAGTGAAATCTAAAGTTAATAAAAACCGAAAGAACTGCGGATGCTGTAAATCAGAAATGAAAACAGAAATTGCCGGCAAAGCTCAGCAGGTCTGGCAGCATCTGTGAAGAGAAATCAGAGTTAAAGTTTTGGGTCCGGTTACCCTTCCTCGGAACCAGTTCTGAGGAAGGGTCACTCGACCTGAAACGTTAACTCTGATTTCTCTGCGCAGATGCTGCCAGACCTGCTGAGATTTTCCAGCAATTTCTGTTCTTGAAATCTAAACTTATCAATGCTTGCTGGTGAACTGTGAATCTTTGTTCCCTCTATCTATCATATTACTTTCCTTGATCTTGATACTCCCTTTCCAAAGTTTTCAAAGTTGAATAAATCCTCAGTTCAAGAATGTTACGAAATTAAACAAAAACATTGTTCCCAACTGATTGCTGCACTCAGGCTAACGGCAAGAAAACCAATACTAAAGATGAAATAATTCTCATTGTTGATCCATGCCTTCATGGTCTACATGCTCTTGTAATGTAGAGTGGGTTATTTCTGTATCTCTCATTCCACTGAAGTGTTTGCTGTCTTTGAATAGGTTTTGAGTAGACCTATGATCAGAAGGGCCTATGAATATCAAGTTCATGGCTTTATAAATCTATAATTTTTTTGAATTTTAGGAAGTAAACTTTAACTATAGCAAATGCCATCAATGCAATTAGAACATAAGATATAGGAGCAGACAGGCCATTCGGCCCATCCAGTCTGCTCCACCATTCAACCATGTCTGATTTATTTCTCAACCTCATTCTCCTGCCTGCTACTCGTAACTCGTGATCCCCTCACCAACCAAACCCCTATCCATCTCTGTCTTAAATACTCAATGACCTGGCCTCCACAGCCTCTGCTGCAATGAGTTCCATAGTTAGCCACCCTCTAGTTGAAGTAATGCCTCCTCAGCTCAATTCTAAAGGGTTGTCCTTCACTCTGAGGCTATGCCCTTTGGGTTCTCATCTCTCCTACTATGGAAACATCTTCTCCACATCCACTCTATCTAGGCCTCTCAGTACTCTGTAAGTTTCAATCAGATCCCTCCCCCATCCTACTCCATCGAGTACAGACCCAGAGTCCTCAACTGCTCCTTGTATGACAAGCCCTTCATTCGCAGGATCATTCTTGTAAACCCCCTCTGGACACCCTCCAAGGCCAGCACATCCTTCCTTAGATATGGGGACCAAAACTACTTACAATATTCCAAATATGGTCTGACCAGAGCCTTATATATCCTCATACAGTACATCCCTGCTCTTGGATTTCAGTCCTTTTGAAATGAATTCTAACATTGCATTTGCTTTCCTAACTGCCAACTAAACCTGCATGTTCATCTTAAGAAAATCCTGAACTAAGATTCCCAAATTTCTTTGTTCTTCAGATTCCTGAAGCCGTTCCTCATTTAGAAAATAATCTAGTCTCTGTTCTTCCTACCACAGTGCATAACCTCACACTTTCCCACATTGTATTCTATTTCCCATTTCTTTTCCCACTCTTCAAGCCTGTCTAAGTCCTTCTGGAGCCTTCCTGCCATTATATTAGCCATTTTTCCAGTCCTCTGGGACTTCCCTGACTCCAGTGATCCCTGAAAGATCACCATCAATGCCTCCACAATCTCTTCAGCTTTCTCCTTCAGAACTCTGGGGTGTAGTCCATCTGGTCTGGGTGACTTATCCACCTTCACACCTTTCAGCTTCCTCAGCACCTTCTCCTTAGTGATGGCCACTACATTCAGCTCTGCCCTTGACTCTCTTGAAGTTCTGGTATGCTGCTGGTATGATGCAAAGTACCTATTCAGTTCCTCTGCTATTTCTTTGTCCATTATTACTGCTCCAGCCTCATTTTGCAATGGTCCAAGGTCTATTCCTGCCTTGCTCTTACCTTTAAATGTAGGAGGAAATCTCTTGCAATCTTCTTTTCTATTATTAGCTTGTTTATTTCCATATTTCGTCTTCTCCACTTTATCACTTTCTAGTTGTCCTCTGCTGGTTTTTAAAGGCCTGCCAGTGCTCTGGCTTCCCATTACTCTGAAGACACCATATTATATGCTTTTTCTTTTGCTTTAATGCTGTCCCTGGTTCTCCTTGTCAGTCTTTGTTGCCTTATTCTCCCCTTTGTATGTTTCTTCTTCCTTTGGATAAATTTCTGCTGTTCCCCCTAAATTACCCCGAGATGCTCCTACCATTGCTACTCCACTGTCCTGCCTGCTAGGATCCCCTTCTAATCAACTCTGGCCAGCTCTTCCCCATGTCCTTGTTGTTATCTTTACTCAATTGTAATACTGTCATATTTGATTCCACCTTCTCCCTTTCAAACTGCAGGCTGAATTATATCATATTATGGTCACTGCTCCAAGGTCCCCCTTCACCTTAGGCTCCCTAATAAGGTCTGCCCCATTACCCATCTCCAAATCCAGAATTGCCTGTTCCCTAGTGAGGCCTACCACAAGCTGCTCCAAAATAAACCATCTTGTAGATATTCCACAAATTCATATTCTTGAGATCTGCTACCAACCCGTTTTTCCCAGTACACCTGCATATTGAAGTACCCCCATGGTTATTGTAATAGTGCCTTTCTTACATGCCTTTTCTGTCTCCTGATTTATTTTCTACCCCACATCCTGATTCCTGCTGGGAGGCCTGTACACAACTCCCATCGGAGTCTTTTCTTCTTTGTGGTTCCTCAACTCTACCCACACAGATTCTATGTCTTCTGACTCTATATAACTTCTTGTTATTGATTTAACTTAATTCCTTACTAACAAGGCAACCCTGCTCCCTTTCGATAGGACATGTATCCTTGGATATTTAGTTCCCAGTCCCGATCTCCTTGCAACCACATCTCTGTGATACCCACAACATCTTACCTGCCAATTTCAATCTGTGCTACAAGCTCATTTCCTTTGTTTCATATACTGTGTGCATGTATGTGCAACACCCTCAGTCCTGCATTGACAACCCCCCTTCTCGTAGTTGCCCCCTTATCTGTGCCTGAAGTTAGATTCCTGACCCTTTCCATACACTCCATCCTAACCCTTCTTCTGGAACCTTTAATAACCTCTGCTGAGCCCATCCTCCGCCCTTTAACTTTTTCCTAAATTTTCACTGCAACTGAATCCCGCTACCCCATCACCCTATTTAGTTTAAAGCCCAATCCACACCGTAGTTATATGATTTGCCAGGGCCCTGGTCCCAGCATGATTCAGGTGGAGCCCATCCCATTGGAACAGCGCCCTCCTTCCTCAGTGCAGGTATCAATCTCTTATGATTTTGAACCCACACTAATCTTTGAGTCATGTGTTTACCTCTTTAATCTTGTTGTCCCTGTACCCATTTGCTCATGTCTTAGATAGTAATCCAGACATTACTACCTCTTTCATTTTACTTTTTAACTTATCCCTTCTAATTGTCTCAGTTGAACCTCTTTCTTCTTTCTACCTCTTTCAATGGTACCCACGTGGACCATGCCAACTGGATCTTCCCCCTCCCACTCCAAATTCCTCTGCAGCCCAGATGAGATATCCTGAACCTGGGCTCCTGGCAGGCAACACAACCTTCAGGAATCTTGAAACTGGTCACAAAGAGCAGTGTCTACTCCCCTGACTACACTATCCACATTACAACTACAATTCTCTTTTCCCCCCTCCTCTTGGTGCTATACCATGGTGCTCTGGTCAGTTTGCTCATCCTCCCTACAGCCCCTGGTCTCACCCACACAGGGAGCACGAATCTCAAACCCATTAAACAAGCTCAAGGACTGAGGCTCCTTCAGCACTACCTCCTGGATCCCTCCACCTGCCTCACTCATAGTCACACCGTCCTGTCCCTCACCACGGAATGAATGCGAGGTGGTTAATCTAAGGGGTGTGACTGCCTCCTGAAACAGAGCGTCTGGGGAACTCTCCCCCTCCCTGATGTGTCACAGTGTTCAAACCCCAGACTCCAGCTCATGAACTCGGAGCCAGAATTCCTCAAGCAAACAACACTTGCGACAGATGTGGTCACTATGAACCACCATGAGGACCACCAGCTTGCACGTCATGCAGTTACAACATACTGCCTGGCCCAGCATCTCTATTTTAATAACTTAGTTCTTAACTTGACTTGTTAAAAAAAATGTACTAGCCTTTTAGTTTATAGCCTTCAATTTGAAAGTAACCTATAATAGATAGTCAAATTAGTAGCTGTCACCAACCAATGAAATTACAATTTACCTGTGATATCACTTTTTTGCACTCGGCCCCTGATCCTGGGCTACAGTTTATCCTGTAATAAGACCTTACAAACTATGAGCCAAAATAAGCAAGCAAAAAGCACCTCTTCCCCTCAGCACCGAATTCACACACTGCCTCCAAATTCCCTGAACTATATACTCACTTGGGCTGCAACTCACTCTGAATGTGATCCCTCCTTCCTGACTGTGCCAAGTTTACTGATCGTGCACTTTCAACAGACCCTGTCTTACATGGAGCATCTTGAAGTCTATTACCTTAAAATATTGGTGTCATTTACTTTAAGAGGCTACTACTGATTGTTTAATAGAATTAGAAAAGAAGAGATTACTAGTTTTCTCTTCCTAAATTTCCAACATCACAGTAACATGTGCAATCCATATCCTTTCTGTTTACTAATAGAATGTTTAGTCCTTTTAGACATACTGGTGAGCAATCTAAGATTTCCAATTTGTAGAATAGACCTGATTATGACCACACTTAATTGCAGTGGTCCCAGTTCTCATCCTCTTCTGTTAATTCCTTGATGTTTCCTTTAACCTTCACTGAAGGAGAAATCTGGGCCCCTGAGCTAATTAAAGTATTCATTCATCTGTCACATTATGCTTTAATCAGCTTTCTGTTCTCTACTCCAGCCTTGAACTCACCAACTCATTCATTATGGCCTTATTAGAAACAAAATCATTACATTATCCAATGTTAAATATCCCACATAATTCCAACATAATAATTTATTACATCTTTTCCAAAAGTACAATCTGAAACCAAAGTGAAATACTGCAGACTAATATAAACAAGGAGAATAAACATTAAACTGGCAAGAGATTCATGTTTATATTAAATCAATAATACTTTCTCTCATTTAAAACCTTTGTTACCTCCTCCAGTCCAACAATTTAATTAATAAATTTCTGCCTTTGTTACAAATATCATGTGAAGCACTTGCTTCAAGGTGTGAAGTACTGTCTCATTTTGATTATGAAAATGCCCCCACTCTCTTCCTGCTGTTTGCTGACAATTATTGAGCTACACTAGTCATCTACCAGAAAAGGATCTAAAAACTGTGAAAAGCCTCAGCTCACCTGTAGTTGCCACCCTTATTTTGCGAGCACAGATTCAAGATTTGGAACATGCTGTTATAGTCTCAGTTGATATTATTATCGGATCAGTCAGATTCCAGCTAGGAACCTGGCTGGATGCATCATATTTTGGTTTGTTTCCACTTCAACAAAGTGGTCTCTTGCTGAAACATAAGCTTGCAGTGCTGCAGAATTTGCTTTGCAATAAAACAGAAGTTTATTAACAAAAGAAATAAAAATTAAATGGAATAAACTACACCATCTCCTTATCATATGAATGCAAAGATTTATAAGCAAACAGTATAAAAACTGAAAGAACTGCAGATGCTGTAAATCAGAAACAAAATCAAATTGCTAGAAAAGCTCAGCAGGTCTGGCAGCAACAATGGAGAGAAATCAGAGTTAATGTTTCATATTGAGCGACCCTTCCTCAGAACTGATGGTAGCTAGGAAAATGTTGGTTGAAATGCAGAAGATAGGGTGTGGGGTTGGTTAGGGGACTGGGGAGGCAGGCAGTAAGGAGTAAACTATAGGTGAGGATCGAGCCCAATGAGGGAGAAGAACAGTTGGACAGTCAAAGGAGTGGATAACAATCTGGTTAGGAGAATGAATAGTTATTAATGAGGACTGTTAATGGCTAACAATGGGTGGTGTGTAATAGCAGACTATGTGATAACAAGGCCTGATGTGAGGAGGTTGTGGTAAGGACATGGGAGAGCTCAGGCCCCAAAGTTATTGAATTCAATATTGAGTCCAGAACGTTGCAGGGTCTCCAAGTGGAAAATGAGGGGCTGTTTTTTTCAGCTTGTGTTGAACTTCGCTGGAGTACTGTTGCAAGCCTGAGACCAGGGAACAGGGTGATGGGTTGAAGTTGTAGTCAACTGGAAGCTGAGTCTAAAAGTATTCCCCCATTAATCTGAAACTATTCCTTTACAAATTAAAAAGAAACAAACAGCTTTTGCATAGTAGGCAAAAACACCGTACTCAAGACGCCATTCATACAATACTCACACCAGAATCCCTTTGTCTATCACCTGAGTTGATCTAAAGCACTTGTGACTTCAGCTTGTAGACTGGAGCTAGAGATAACTTCTTCCTGGAACTAACATGCACCTGAGATTAAATGTACTGAGCTTTAAGTAACTTCTTCAATGTCTTATCCCAACGTTTCTGATCTGGGACTAACACTAACTCTTCACTCTAAGCTAACCTAGACCACCATATATCCTTCTCTTCTCAGGAATCTAGTCTATACAGTCACCCTATTTCAAGGTCTTCACAGGACTGCTTAAAACTCAAAGTAAAAACTGAAACCCTCTCTCTACACCATACGAGTTTAAGCTTAAAATAAAACAGGTTTTTGAAGTCTGTAACAACATTAAGCCCACATTATTTACCTTTCTGGGCTTCCAAACAATCTAAGATGAACAAAAACCCATTAGTAATGTGTAACAAGGCCCCATTCACTCTAAAGACATGCCTCAGAACTGCTTTAAAAGAAATCATCATTGCTACAGAAACACTTAATGTTAGTTCTTAACTTCAGACGTAGAAAACACACAGGTAGCTACCTAAAGAACTAAAAACATAAACTTATAAATAATATGAAATATATAAATAAATCAGACAGTTTACATTATAATGTTTTGACACTGTAACTGTTCAATCCTATCTCTGGTCAAAAAGAAATTTCAATGCCATTCACAATGAGTAAAATTAATTGTGAAGAATATTTTCAGCAAATTTTAGCACATAAAGTATTGAGTACAAAGTCATAAATTCCACTTCACTGTATTTATTTCAAAAAGTTTTATTATGCATAATTCATGTAATTTTCATATGTTTACATAATGTACAGATAATGAATTTTGAAGGGGTGGATTAGTTACACTACTTTTATTGTTTGATTGAACACCTTGAAAAGTAACATTGAGAGTTAGGGACTGCAAAATACTGTTGTAACAGGTAGAAGGCCAGAGCAACTAGTCATTATCACATTGTTTGGTGTGGGAGCTTGTTATCCATAAATTAGATGCTCCAATTCATATATTACAACAGAGACTATACTTTGAAAATACTTTAGTGGCTATTAAGCATTTTGGCATAAACTAAAGTAATGATAGGTGATATATATCCCAGGTCAACCTTCCTTGCTGGACACCAAAAAAATCTGCTTAGCTACTTCATGTTAATGACAATGATCTAATAATCAAATATTTGTCAGGGTTTGATTAACATAGTTTAATGAATTTAATAAAACACATTGCAAGTTATGAAGCAGACATTACAGCATTCAATGGAGTTTTATGTGCATGCAACTTGCAAACCCACAGTAGACTAACTGCCAGGCAAAGTCACAATATTATATACACACAGCACGTGCAACCTTTAAAGATGAATTCTCTAAAGGTACCGTACATATACAATAAACTGATCAATATAAAAGAACCACAGCTAGCACAGGCAGGAAAGTGGAGTTGATGATTATTAAATTGGCCATGATCTCATTGAATAGCCAAGCAGACTTGATGGGCCAAATGGCCTACTTCTGCTCCTCTAACCTTATGGTAAGTCACGGCATAGTTTATTTATCTTTATATTTGCCCACAGTAAAAAGGATAGTGGATTTTAGTGAGTGCACATCATGTTATCCCTGAATATTTTAGTTTCTGTCTTGGCCAAAGAAATTTAATATCTGGATTTTTAACTAATCCACTAAAAAAAGTTTTCAATTCTTACAACAGTGACAGCTGTCATTCATCGGCCACAGCACTTTAGCATATTAAGTGAATATAAAACACAGAAACAGCTGAACTAGTCTGATCATTACTCCTCAAGGATCTCCTCCCATTCCAATTACTTCTCCCCAGCCTGTCAACTTATTTCCTTCATTCTCATGCCATTCTGCTGTTTTCTTTGGTAAGCTTCTGAGTTGTTTGCCCCAGCTACTTCCGGTGGTAGTGACTTCCACCTCCTCATTGCTTTTTAAGGAAAGAAACATCTCCCTGTTGGCCTACTGAATATATTAGTAACTATCTGGCATTGATGGGCACCAGTGTTGGAAAATTCCCTCTGCAACTACCTGCTCATGACTTTTAAGACTTCAATTAGAATTCCTTTTGTCTTTTCTTTTCTGAGCAAAAAGCACAACCTAACAGCTGTAATCTCTCTGTTTTGGTACAATCCTTTTAAATCATTTTTGCATTTTCTCCAGTGTTTCGTTTGCATGAAGTACAGAACTGTACAAAGTACCCGAAGTATAGCCTGATTAAGAGCCAATAAAAGTTTATTGTAAGCAGTATTTTTGATTTCTATATCACCCACATGTAAATCCCAGCATTTTGTGAAAATTTTTAATTGTTTTGCCAACTTGAAATGCTGTTTGTAATAATTTAATAATTCTCCAAATAGTGTTTTGATTTTTTTTTACGAAAAAATAATAGGAAAAGTGTCTAATTTACCATTCCATTCAAAGCAGAGCATCTTTGGCAGTGCAGCACTCCTTCAGCGTCAGCCAAGATTCCACATTCAAGTCCCTAGGCTAGGACTGGAGTCTCCTGACTCAGGAGAGTGTTAGCACTGAGCTAAGTCTGAAAGCTGCATTTTGTTCTGCATGTCCTTTATGGATATTCTCGATTCTCATAGATAATTTATTCCCGTATCCTCCATAATATAAAATGGTGCTTCATAATTTGTGATGTTAATGAATTCGCTGACTCCCCTGATTCAGATAAAGCCACTGACTTTCAGTCTGAAAGGTACTACCCAGCTGTACGCATCACCCAACTGATAGATGAACCTGGACAGTGCATGCTAGTAATAAGTGTGGGGGCAGGGAGGGTGGGTCGCAGTTCAACCTCATCTTACTCTCAATCACCTTTCACTAATGTTCTTTATAGCAAGGGTCACTGGCTGGCAATCAGCAATGACTTTGCTCGTTGATTTTTCCCGTCTCTCATTTGGAGAGGCAGAGGTCAATTGCAGCTGTTGGGCATAGCAGTAATCAGACAAGACAAAAACGTGGAACCTTTCTGGTTAAAATGGGCAATGAAAGGCTGAAGACACAGAAACTTGAACAAATGTACCAGGAAGTTCAAGGATAGCTCATTCCCTGCCGTTATTAGGCTGCTGAACAAACCTCTCTAACTACAAATAATGTTGATCTTGCTTTGTACACTGCCTGGGCAGTGCAACCTGTATGCCTCGCTCTGTCTAAGCACCCTATGAACTGTATGTCCTTATTTGTTATGACTTTGCCTGTACCGCTCACCAAACAAAACTTTTCACTGTACTTAGGTACATGGGACTACAATAAACCAAATGAAATCAAAAAGACACCAAGTAGCTTAATTATCCAAGAAGCATCAATTCTAACATTCATTCAGATATTATAAAAGATGCAACTTTGTTCACATTATAACATGAATAAATGTTTTTCAAGGATTTGATTCATCTGCTTCTTTTTCAATAAACATTCTTAGATGTAATTATCTTAGGAGGATTCTATTGCTGGAATCCAGTGTGAGTCAGTTGAGCCTTGGGTCATGTAACTGAAATGTTTGGGAGGGTGAAAGAGTTAATAGTAATGTAATTGTGAAGGAAATGACAGTCGTGGATGGTCTTCAGTTGCTGACAGCCACACCCCCACAGCTGTCTTGCACTTTGATTTAATTAGAAATTTTCAAGGCAGTCAGGACAAAAAAAAATCAACACTTTCTGCGGTGTTATTCCCTCATGTTGTGTTCAGTGCTGATTCTTTCCTACCCAAAGGCAACGTGCTTGTGAATTCATCTGAAATCATTTCTCAAGTCATCCATGGGACAAATGACTTCTTCACCTCTTTTAGGTCAGAGCCTAAGTTCAATTGGCAGTCAAACACGAGGTTCAAAGCCCTTTAGAGACAAGTCCTTGTGATTGATTCTGTTTCTTTACACATTCCATTAAACATCCCAGAAACCAAAAGGAGAAAACAAAGCAGTTTGAATAACTGATGCAGGCTAGAGTATTCCTGGAGCAAGAGTAGATCTAGGTCTGGGTTCCACCTGAATTACTCAGCTCCTGATTTTGCTATGGCCTTGGTCCAAAAATGGGCAAAAGAGCTGAGTTGAAGAAGGAGCTCGAACTGTTCATCCACTTCACTAACACCTTCCACCCCAACCTTAAGTTCACTTGGACCATCTCCGATGCCTCTCTCTCATTCCTGGACCTCTCTATATCCATCTCTGGCAACCACCTGGAAACCGATATCCATTTCAAGCCAACCGACTCCCACAGCTACCTAGAATACACCTCCTCTCACCCACCTTCCTGCAAAAAGGCCATCCCCTATTCCCAATTCCTTCGACTCTGCCGCATCTGCTCCCAAGATGAGGCATTCCACTCCCGGACATCCCAGATGTCCTCGTTTTTCAAGGACCGCAACTTCCCCTCCACAGTGTTTGAAAACACCCTCGACCATGTCTCTCGCATTTCCCGTAACTCATCCCTCACACCCCCTCCCCGCAATAACAACCAAAACAGAATCCCCCTCGTCCTCACGTACCACCCCACCAACCTCCGGATCCAACGCATCATCCTCCGACACTTCCACCATCTGCAATCCGACCCCACCACCAAAGACATTTTTCCCTCCCCACCCTTATCTGCTTTCTGGAGGGACCGCTCTCTCTGTGACTCCCTTGTCCGCTCCACACTCCCCACCAGCCCCACCACGCCCGGCACTTTTCCCTGCAACCGCAAGAAGTGCTACACCTGGCCCTACACTTCTCCCCTCGCCCCCATCCCAGGCCCCAAGAAGACCTTCCACATCAAACAGATGTTCACTTGCACATCTGCTAATGTGGTATACTGCATCCGCTGTTCCCGTTGTGGCCTCCTCTACATCGGGGAAACCATGCGGAGGCTTGGGGACTGCTTTGTGGAACACCTACACTCGGGTCGCAACAAACAACTGTACCTCCCAGTCCCGAACCATTTCAACTCCCCCTCCCATTCCTCAGACGACATGTCCATCCTGGGCCTCCTGCAGTGCCACAACGATGCCACCCAAAGGTTGCAGGAACAGCATCTCATATTTCGCCTGGGAACCCTGCAGCCCAATGGTATCAATGTGGACTTCACAAGCTTCAAAATCTCCCCTCCCCCGGCCGCATCCCAAAACCAGCCCAGCTCATACCCGCCTCCCTAACCTGTCCTTCCTCCCACCTATCCACTCCTCCCACCTCAGGCCCCACCCCCATCTCCTACCTACTAGCCTCATCCCGCCTCCTTGACCTGTCCGTCCTCCCTGGACCGACTTATCCCCTCCCTAACTCCCCAGCTACACTCACCTTTACTGACTCCAACCCCGCCTCCTTGACCTCTCTGTCTCCTCTCCACCTATCTTCTCCTTTATCCATCTTCTATCCGCCTCCCCTGTTCTCCCTATTTATTTCAGAATCCCCTTCCCCTTCCCCATTTCTGAAGAAGGGTCTAGACCCGAAACGTCAGCTTTCCTGTTCCTCTAATGCTGCTTGGCCTGCTGTGTTCATCCCGCTCTACACCTTGTTATCTCTGGAGTAAATGGGAATCAGGAGGAAAACACTTTATTAGTTGGAGGCCCATCTGGCAGAAAGGTAGATGGTTTTGGTTGGTGGAACTCAATCATTTCAAGTCCCAGGACATCACTACTGGAGTTTGTCATAGCATCCTAATCCCAACCATTTTAAGCTGTTTAATCAATGACATTTCTCCCATTATAAGTTCAGAAGTGACTGTGTTGTTGACAATTTCAGTTACATTTTCAATTTCTCAACTACTGAAACAATCCATGCCGACATACAACAAGCCCTGGACAACATTTAGGTTTGGGTTGATAAATGGCAGAAAACGTTGAGGCCACACAAGTCTCAAGAATTGCCTATCTTCAACAAGAGAGAACCTAAACTCACTCCTTGACTTTTAATAGCATTACTATCACCAAATCTTTCACCACCAATATTCTTAGGTTGTAATTAACCAGAAACTTAACTGAAAAATCCACATGAAGGCTGTGAAAACTGTTCATTTAGAACCTGTGTGTTCTGCAATGATGAATGGACCTCCTGACTTACCACCCTCTAAGTAAAATATTGTCACCATTGTCACCCTCTCTCATGAGGAAGACACAACTGATGGTGAATTTAACCTGAGGGTCACCACACTTCAGATAAGGGGTAAGGTTGAGGAGGTGGGATGTTTATCCTTAAATGGTGGAGGAATTGAACCTGTACTATTGGTGTCACTCTACATCGCAACCAGCCTTCCAGCCAACTGAGCTAACCAAGTACCGTTTTATAAGACCCAAGTAAGGAGTGTGATGAAATACTCTCCAACATTTTTTTATTCATTTGTGGAATGTGGCCATCGCTGCCTCACCAGCATTTATTGCCCATCTGTAGTTGCCTTTGAGAAGGTGGTGGTGGGCTGCCTTCTTGAATCGTTGCAGTCCACAATGCCATTAGTGGGGCATTTCCAGGATTTTGACCCAGCAGCAATGAAGGAACGGCGATATATTTCCAAGTCAGGATGATGAGTGGCTTGGAGGGGAACTTGCAGGGGGTGGTGTTTCTATGTATCTACTGCCCTTGTACTTCTAGATGGAAGTGGTCGTGGGTTTGGAAGGTGTTGTCTGAGGATCTTTGGTGAATTTCTGCAGTGCATCTTGTATATAGTACACACTGCTGCTACTGAGCGTTGGTGGTGGAGGGAGTGGATGCTTTTGGATATGGTGACAACCAAGTGGGTTGCTTTGTCCTGGATGGTGTCAAGCTTCTTGAGTGTTTTTAGAGCTGCTCCCATCTAGGCAAGCGTGGTGTAATCCATTACATTCCCGTCCTGTGCCTTGTAGTTGATAGACAGGTTTTGGGGTATCAGGACGTGAATCGCTTGTCACGGTATTCCTAGCTCTGACCTGTTCTGGTAGCCACTGCATTTATGTGACGAATCCAATTGAGTTTCCGGTCAATGGTAACCGCAGGATGTTGATAGTCGGTGATTCAGTGATGGTAACACTATTAACTGTCAAGGTGTTGGTCATAGCCTGGCATTTATGTAGCATGACTGTTACTTGCCACTTGCCAGCCAAAGCCAGGATAATGTCTCGATCTTGTTGCATTTGAACATTGACTGTTTCAGTATCTGACGGGTCAGGAATGGTGCTGAACATTGTGCAATCATTGGCGAACATCACCACTTCTGAAGCAGCTTAAGATGGTTGGGCCTAGGACACTGTCTGTAATTACCTGGATGTGTGCATCAAAATTTGAGAGTTTTATGTTATCCAGGGCAGAATGGTCCACTTAATTGGCTCCCTATCCAAAAGCTTAAACAGTCTACAATGTATAAGGACAAGGGCATCAGACACAAAGGAACATCTTCAACTGAAAAGCCACTCACCATCTTGACATGGAACTAAGTAGTTATTCCTTCACTGTCACTGCGTTAAAATCCCAAAACATCTGAACAGCATTGTAGTCTTTTGTGCCTTCTATGAGACTTTTAAAAAAATGTCTGTAGAAACCTGGCTTATGCAATTCAAATGATTAAGTTGAAGCAAAATTGGAAATGCATGAATGAACAAGGAATCTGAGACCACATTAATAAATATGAGGACAGTGACCAAAATCTTTATCAAAATGGTGATCTCAAAGAGTATATGAAAGAAAAATTTAAGGTCAAGATGGGGGACGTTTAGGAAGGGAATTCCAATGATAGGGACCCTGCAAACTGAAGGCACAGCAACTAACGGAAGAGTGATTTAAATTAAGGAAGTAATAAAGGCCGGAACAGGAGAGATGCAGAGATCTTCAAGGACTTGAGGGCAAGAGAAAATTGCAGAGATATGGAGGGGCAAGGCTGTGGAGAAATTGGAAAACTGGGAAAGTTATCTTCAAATCAAGTCTTTTCTGTACCAGGAGCTGACGGAGATCAGTGAACACAGGGTTAATGGGTGAACAGAACTCAGGACAAACGTGTTTGGGAAGACAGAGTTTTGGATATCCTCCTGTTTAAAACAATCATGCCTGTTGAAAAGTAATTAAGTTGTGCAAAACATTTTGTGGTATTTTGACATGAAAGGTGAGACACATGTGTATATATGTATGTATATACATATATATACATGGAGTAGCTAGATAGGAAATTGCAAACTATAGAAAGGATGTAGAGGCTTTGGAGAGGGTGCAAAAGAGGTTTACCAGGATGTTGCCTGGATTGGAGTGCATTAGCAATAAGCAGTAGTTGGATAACCTGGGTTTTTTTTGCTAGAGCATGGAAGGCTGAGGGGCAACCTAATAGAACTATATAAAATTATGAGGGGCGTGGATAGGCTGGACAGTTGGAGTTTTTTTCTCACAGTGGAAATACTAGGGGGCATAGGTTTAAGGTGAGAAGGGGAAATTTAAAAGAGATGTACACTACAACTTTTTTACATAGAGGGTGGTAGGTGCCTGGAACATGCTGTCAGGTGAGGTAATAGAAGCAGATATGAGAGCAATGTTTAAGAGACATTTAGTTTCAAATGGCATTGTGATCGGCACAGACACGATGGGCCAAAGGGCCTGATCCTGTGCTGATCTGTTTTATATTCATAGAATCCCTACATTGTAGAAGCAGAACATTCAGCCCATCGAGTCCACACCAACCCTCTGAATAGCTTCCCACCCAGACCGACCCCCTGACCCTATTCCTGTAACCCTGCATTGCCCACGGCCAATCCACCTAACCTGCACATCTTTGAACTGTGCGTGGAAACTGGAGTACCCGGAGGAAATCCGCACAGACACGGGGAGAATGCGCAAACTCCACACAGACAGCCGACTGAGGGTGGAATCAAACCCAGGTCCCTGGCGCTGTGAGGCAATAGTGCTAACCACTGAGCCACCGTACCACCCATACATTCTATGTTATTAAAAAACCACTAAAGAACAATAAAGATGCCAAGAATGATGAATAAAACAAGGACTGCACATTGTAACAAGTTGGGCGATAGGGTGCTGTGGTATGAGTACTGATTTGCAACTTCCACACAAAACAACTTGATTGTGCTATAGGTGCAGGGAGTTGCTGGTGGACACTTGTGCGTTACTGCGAGGCTGCATATAGGGTCCCAGCAAGAGGGGCAGTGTCTGGGAGAAAAAACAATACCGTGGAAAAGCAAAATGCAATGCAACAATTTCACTTCAGACATTCAGTCTGGAACAGAACAGAATAGAAATTTATTGTCCTATGTACTTTTACATGAAAAATACAGTGAGCGGTTTTAAAAGTTGCCCCAACACAGCATGTACATCAATGACAGAAGTCATACATAATAATAAAAAAAAAGTAAAATTAAGGCAAAGTTCATCACGGTTAAGTTAATGGCTCCTGGGCTCAGGGAAAGCTGATTAAGGAACATTGGACTACCCAGAAGATTTAGTTGGGATGAGACTGCCATGCCAGGCGGCTGGAATACCTGGACACTGAAGACAAAGAAAACCTCCACACGGGGACAAGACCTCCACTCTGGGTCATGATGGTCATGCCAGGGCAAAACCACCAAACTGAGAGACCACAATGCCGGACTGAGACCACCGTTCTCCTCCTTCAGGCACCCGGGCATTCCTGCAGACCTGGAGACACAGCCTAGTGTGCGAGTCAGGGTCAGGGGAGTCAGCCTGGGGCATGTTCCTCGCTCACTGGGAAACCCTGGGCTGGGTTGGAGCCATGTCCGGCTTATCCTGGCGTTGCTGCCCACCGGAGGCCTCCTTCTTCACCTACCCCTCTCAAGACTAAAAAGAAAATAAAATGAAAAACAAAGAAAAAAGCAGCATGAGCGCATTGTGGTTACATTGTTGGATTAAACATCTGCAAATCTGGACTAATGATCCTGTGTTCAAATTCTACTATGTCAGCTGGATACAATAATTCAATTTAATTAAATAAATCTGGAATAAAAAGTTAATATCAACAGCACTGTCTGTGAAACTATAGGATTGTTTTTAGAAATGGCCCCCAGGGTCCAACGCTGTAATTTAGGCTGGATATTTGCTGTGTTTAGTGAGCATGGCCTGTATGTGACTCCATTCCACACCCTTGTGGTTGAATCTTAATCACCCTCTAAAATGGCCTCGCAAGCCATTCAGTTTTAATTAAGAAGGCAGCTCACTAGCACCTGCTCAGGAACTAGGGATGGGCAGTAAAGGCTGGCTGAGTCAGCAACACCGACATCCCACAGCTAACTGAAAAAATCCAACACTCCCCCTGCCCTCCCCAACTGACATTGCAGAGCTTTTTGAACACTGGTCAGGGCATATTTAAACAAGGCATGCTGGATAAATGGTGCAACAATTACATTTAGCTCTCAGAGGAGACTGGCAGGCATCCCACAAGAAATTCACACAGCTGCACCCAAATGCTGACCTGGTACGGTGACTCAGTGGTTAGCACTGCTGCCTCACAATGTCAGGGACCCAGGTTTGATTCCACCCTCAGGTGACCGTCGGTGTGGAATTTGTACATTCTCCCTGCATCTATATGGGTTTACTCTGGTTTCCTCCCACAATCCAAAGCTGTGCAGGTTAGGTGGACTGGCCATGGGAAATGTGGGTCATATGGTAGGGAGATGGGTCTGGGTGGATGCTATTCAGGGGGTCAGTGTGAACTCAATGGGCTGAATGGCCTGCTTCCACACTGTAGGGATTTTATGGATCTCTGACTTCTGTTATTTGGTTTCTTCCTTGGTGGAGTTATGTCGGTGAATAAGATATTTCGAATAATGCTTCTTTGCATTTAAAATTACTTGGCAATGGAGATTCAATTTCCTTTATCATTTGCACAATCCTATCTGCCACCTCCCCCACTTTTCATGCACACATTGACTCATTTAGTTCAATTTGAGAGCACCAGTGAGTCCATTGTTTAACTTGTGATAATCTGTAGCTGCTTTGCACTGAGTTGTTAAGGGAAAGTTGTGCCAAGCTATATGCTTCATAGGTGGCATGAGGTTCATTGCAGAGGCGTGTGAGTAAGAACATTGACAGACAATATAAAATAGGGGGTACATTTCTAAAGGGGGTCCACAGGCAGAGGGACCTGGGTGCATACTTGCACAGATCATTGAAGGTGGCAAGTGAAGGGTGCAGTTAATAAAGCAAATAGTGCCCGGTTAATAAAACACATAGTGTTCTCGGCTTTATTAATAAGGGCATAGAGTACCAGAGCTAGGAAGTTTTGTATAAGATGTATTAGATCACTGCTGGAGTACTGTGTAAAGTTGTAGGCACCACATCATAGGAATGATGTGAGTTGGAGAGAGTGCAGAAGCGATCTACAAGAATGGTTCTAGAAATAAGAAACTTCAGTGATGAGGATAGATTGAAGAAGTTGGGACTGTTCTCCTTGGAGAAAAGAAAGCTAAGAGGAAATTTGATTCAGGTTTTCAAAATCATGAGTGGGCTGGAAAGAGTAGCTGTCCCTGCTTGTTAAAGGAACAAGAGCGAGAGGGCATAGATTTAAAGTGATGTGCAAAGGAAGCAAGGGTGTGTGAGAGAAAAACACTTATTCACACAGTATGTAGTTAGAGTGTAGAATACGCTGCCTGAAAATGTGTTATAGGCAGATTCAATTGAGACAATCAAGAGGGACATAGGATGGTTATTTAAATAGGAATGTGCAAGGGTGTATTGGAAAAAAATGCAGGAGATTAGCTCTAGTTCATTCTGCTCTGTTCCACCAAACTTCAGGCGCAGCCTAAAAAGTGCACTCCCTAATTTGCCACCGAGATGGTTCTATCGTAAACATTTGCTCTATTCATTCATGGGATATGAGCAGATCTGGCTGGGCCAACATTTATTGCCCCTCCCTAACTGCCCTCAAGAAGGTGATGATGATCTGCTTGCTCGAGCTGCTACATTTTATATGGTGGGGGTACACCAGCAGGGATATCGAGAATGCCAGCATTTTGACCTAGTGACTACAAAGGAAAAATAACATAATTCCAAGTCAGGAAACTTCGTAATTTGGAAGGGAATTTTGCAAGTGGTCCATACGCCAGGTGGTGGAAGGAACAGGTGTGGAAGATGATACTGAAGGAGGTTCGACCAATTCCTGCAGTAAATATAGTGTATGATACACACTGCGACCACAGTGCACTGTTGAGGAAATGGAAATTTAATCAGCCAACATCAGCACATTGGCCAGTCTTGTAGCCTTATTAACTAAGAGTGACAAGGAATTAGGGACAAGCAATTACAAGTTACAAATGATGCCCACATCTCATGAATGAATTAAAAAAGAAGTTTTGTGCTTTTGAGGCAGGCCTATAGGAGCCATGTTCACATGCATTATTAACACCCATCCCGAGCAAAATTGAACTGTAGCTTGCTTTTCTTTTGTCTAGATTAACCACCAGGAACAATTTAAAAGTTCTTAAAATTAATACTTCTAGCCTTAGATAGATGTTTATTCACAAAGATTAAATTATAAATCTTAACCTTTGTACAATGCTAGTTTTAATAATTTTGCTTCATCCTAAAACAAATGTTTCCCTAATTACAGCTGACTTTATTTGAAAGTGCTTAATTAACGCCCAGTTTCTGCATTTGCACTCTAAGGGATAAACAGCAGATCTAAAAGCTGATTAATTGTATGATTTTATTTGCATCCAAGGTTGATTGAAAGTGTAAATACACCATCTGGTTAAGCCCTGTATTAAAACATTCTGCTGATTAAGTTCTTCATCCATTCCTGAACACCTTATGGTGCTTTAAGAAATTGCTTTAGAAAAACATTGGCGCATGCATATTTCATTGTGCAAGAAGGTTTCAGATTAATTAACATTGCCATCACATAGAACCAAGATTCAGTAATAAAAATGAATAAAAGTTGATACTAATCTTTCGGTTATAGAGACAAATGAAGTTACTAAGGTGTAATGATTATGGATAACAAACTTAATTACAAACCATTATGAAATTTTAATCATTCAATTGTTAGATGGGCAGAAATTTATCAACAATAAACTATCTGAATGTAAGCAGTCTCTTTATGTTTCTTTTGGTACTGACACCTCATAATTGTATCATTAATATTCATTAAACCACAAAATGTAGTTGGAGTGACAACGAGACAGACCCAATGTGCAGATGTCACAACAGGCAACATTCTGTTTGCCACCCTCATTTGTGATTTTGGAATTCTGAGTAATTTGAAACATCTAAAAATCTACTTAATATGTTAGACATTTTCCAAAAGAAAATTCAACACTGGGAGCTCCTCAGCTGGCCTCCTGCATGTTTATGGTGCTAGTTGGCCAGATCCCAAATTCCACTCTGTGATTTCTTGTCCATGTCTCAGTCAGGGTGGCCTCAGCTCGACTGGGCTGAAAGGGAAATATCAGCATTGCCACATTTGATCATTAATCAGTGAACTGTGCAGGGAAAGGTAGAGATAGATGCACGAGGACAGGTTCAAGAAGGGCAGCCTCAATGTCGAGCACTTTACTAGCCTGCAATCCTCATTACTCAGTCTCACATGTGGACTGATGATCTGGTAAACACACCCCACCTTCCCTTGGAAGTGTATTTTAAAGAGGTTTCAGGAGAAAATGCAGTAAACTAGATAAATGGGCCAGCTCAATTATGCACCATAAGTCCAGATGTCACAACACAGCATTTTGTTTGGCATGCAAATCTGTTGACAGGATGTTAAACCTAGGAACTCAACTCAATTCAGAAAAAACGCAGAAAGGAATTTAATATTTCAATGGGTTATCTTAAAACCATTCAGTAGATCAGAACTGCAGCATGATCCTGATTGTGACTTACTGGCACCTCGTGATTTCTGGTACCTCTGCCTATATGTGGTTCAGAGAAAGGCTTTTCTGAAATAGTTCACTACCACCAAACTTCTTTTGTCTGTGCTTTGTCCAGGCCTATCTAATGATCAAAGGTGGAGGATATATCAACATACAGTCTTCAGAAAGGAGGCACTGTACTTTGCTAACAAGATGGTTTATTGCATGATAGCAATAAGTGTAAATATATTACTAGTCAGGCACAATTTCTCGGATTATCAGGAGTTGTATCAATTACTTATGCTCCCTACGAAGGCTAGTGTAGAATTTAATGTGTCCATCACATGCTATGTGTGAAATTAACAGAATAGATGGAGTCAATGTAACTTAGACATTAACTCCTTCAGAATCATTACCTTATATAACATCTCACTCCCCCAAGTTTGTCCCCAAAGCTAACAAATTATACACTCATGGATATAAATATTTTATGATTACTGCTACCCCACAAGTCTCAATTTACAGTTGGAGCTAGTCTGGACATTTCACAATTTTTCCAGAATGATCTCTGTTTGAACATGGAAGAATGGGATGTTTCTTGATTGAGGAATGTTGACCCTGGTTTGGATCTGTGGATCATTTTTTTTGCTGGAGGATTTTTTATGTCTCGGATATTCTCCCCGAAGGATATTGTTCCCTGTGGCCCTTGTTGTTGGCCCATCTCCTCATCCAGGAGGCCTCTAATCTCTTGAATCCCCTGATTCCTCAGATAGTTGCCCAATAGCAGATTCTAGGGGAAACTTAATCTCATGATTGTTCATCATAGAAGACGGTGGCTTCTTTGAAACAAGTATTTTCTTCCTTGTGGTAGCTTCAACTTATGGGTCAGGCAATGCCTTTTGAATTGTAAGTGGTTGTCTCTTTTTTTGCAGCATCCTGAATGTTTAGACCAGGCAATTTCTCCTTGTGACTGTGCCCTGAATCTGTGGACATTGGTCTTGCTCCCATGGCATATTGTGCAGCTTATCTCCCTTGATCTGTTGGTCATGTTGGACGCCTTCAGTCGCTGTCTGTGGTCGCTCAACTGGTGAAGTCCAAAGTTTCACACTGCCAGTTGTGTTCCTGAAAGACTGGTGTTCACTCACTGGTGCTTCCTGACCCATAGGCCACAATCAGTTATTATTGGCGACAATACATTCTCTGCAACAATCATCAACACTGGTGCCCTGCGTACTTAGCTCCTTACTATACTCCTTATACGTTCACAAATGTGTGGCCAAATTCCACCCTAACTCCATTTATAAGTTCAGCAGGTCTGGCAGCATCTGTGAAGGAGAAAACAGAGTTAAAGTTTCGGGTCCGGAGGTTCTGAAGAAGGGTCACCGGACCCGAAACGTTAACTCTGTTTTCTCCTTCACAGATGCTGCCAGACCTGCTGGGCTTTTTCAGCAACTTTGTTTTTGTTCCTGATTTACAGCATCCGCAGTTCTTTTGGTTCCCATTTACAAGTTTGTTGATAACACCACCGCTGTAGGTTGGATCTTAAACAACGACAAAACAGAGTACAGGAGAGAGATTGAG
Source organism: Rhincodon typus (assembly GCF_021869965.1). Taxonomy (NCBI): domain Eukaryota; kingdom Metazoa; phylum Chordata; class Chondrichthyes; order Orectolobiformes; family Rhincodontidae; genus Rhincodon; species Rhincodon typus. The sequence continues at coordinate 5,442,061 of NC_063358.1, forward strand.
GGCTTAGCGGCATGGTGTAAAGACAACAATCTCTCCATCAACATTGGCAAAATGAAGGAGCTGGTCATTGTCTTCAGGAAGCAGAGTGGAGGGCACGCCCCTCTCTGCATCAATGGGGCTGAGGTGGAGATGGTTGAGAGGGTCAAGATCATGGGAGTGACGATCACCAACAATCTGTCCTGGTCCACCCACATCGATGTGATGGTCAAGAAAGCACAACAATGACTCCACATCCTCAGGAGACTAAGGAAATTCAGCATGCCCATGAAGACTCTTAGAAATATTTATAGACACAGCATAGAAAGCATCCTATCTGGATGCAGCACAGCATGGTATGGCAACTGCTCTTCCCAATACTGCAAGAACTACAGCGAGTCATGAACACAGTTCAGTTCATCACGCAAACTAGCCTCCCATCCTCTGACTCCGTCTATACTTCCCACTGCCTTGGAAAAGCAATCAACACAATCAAAGCCCCCTCCCAGCCAAGTTATACTCTCTTCCACCCTTTTCATTTGGGCAGAAGATACGAAAGTTTGAAAACACGTGCAAATAGATTCAAGAACAGCTTCTTCCCCGCTGTTATCAGATTTTTGAACAGACCTCTCTAATTTTAATTCTGATCTCTCTCTCTCTGTCTCTCTGCACCTTCTCTGCAGCTGTATTATTGTATTCTGCACTCTGTTCTGCTACCTTGATATATTTCGTGTGGTACGAACAATACTTTTCACTGTATCTCGGTACATGTGACATTAATAAATCAATCAATCACTCTGCCCCTATGTCATCACTATCATTGACTGTTCTGCTTTGTCACTATGTCACTTTGTCACTATGCCAATCCCTTTTGAGATCTCTGGCAACAAGAATATTGACTGAGACATAGTTGTCCATCTGGCAATGCCTAAGTATTGCCATTCATCCTTTCCAATATATGTTCCTAGAGGGAAGTTGGAATAGCTAGCATGCTGGCATACATTAGTAAGTTGTCTATGATCTTGAAATGCTGTTGATAATCAAAGTATTTGTTCTAGGCCAACAGGATGAACTTCTGCTCTCGCCATCCCTCAATAAAATATAGCTAAATGAATGGCAGCACATCATGGCCATTCTTCTGTTCTTTTTAAATTTAGTTGAGCTCTTATGGCTTATTGTCCATTGTTTCTGTTCAACCATATGAAACATTTATTTTATGACATTAAAGGTAAATTGTTCTCTTGGAATATTGGGAATCTTTCTGGCTTGTGAAGGAAGTTGAGGTTCAAAGATGCTTGCTGGGTTAAAATTGAGGAGTGTTGATTGCAAACCACATACACATTTTCAACTGTCTGATAAGATGGGTGCAAATAAAATGGGTGTAAGCTCTCCAATAGGATTATAGTATTGGCTCCACAACTGCCACCGAGACATGTAGGCAAGTTGAGGAAAGACATTATAACATTAGGGCTGTCATTGTAGGTGACTTTAACTTCCCCAATATTGACTGGGACTCCTTTAGAGCAAAAGGCTTAGATAGGGCAGAATATGTTAAATGAATCTAAGAGGGTTTCTTGAAACAGTATATGGATATTCCAACTGGAAGAGGAGGTACACTGGACCTTGTAATGAACCTGACCAAGTGACTGACATTTCAGTGGGAGAGCTTTTAGAAACAGTGATCACAACTCCTTGAGTTTTAAGATAGCTATGAATAATGATAAGTCAAAACCTTTTGGGAAGGTAGTAATTGGGGGAGGGCAAATTATATCAGTATTAGGCAGAAGCCAGGGTGTGTTAATTGGGAGGAGCTGTTATTGGGCAAGTCCATAATGTACATGTGGGAGATGTTTAAAGACCTACTGATCAGAGTTCAGGACAGCATGTCCCAGTAAGGAGGAAAGACAGGATGGCAAGGTAAGGGATCGTTGGATAATGACGGAGGTTGTGAATTTAGTCAAAAGGAAAAATGAAGCATAAGTAATGTTTAGGAAGTTAAAATCAGACAGGGCATATAAAGAATATAAAGACAGCAGGAAAGAACTCATGCAGGGAATTAGGAGTGCAAGAAGGGGCTATGAAATGACCTTGGAAAGAAGGGTTGAAGAGAATCTCAAGGCAGTCTATAAATTAAAAACAAAAGGACAACTAGAGAGAAGGTAGGATCACTCAAAGATAAAAGAGGCAACTTGTGCCTGTAGGCAGAGGATGTGGGCAAGATCCTAAATGAGTACTTTGTGTTGGTATTCACCCAAGAAAAGGATATGGAGGATAGAGAAAATTATTGTGGAGAATGTTAATAAATTAGGGCATTTTGAGATCAAGAAAGAAGTGGTGTTGGGTGTTTTGAAGAGCATTAAATTGGATAAGTCCCCAGGCCCTGATGGTATCTACCCCAGGTTATTGAGAGGGGCAAGAGAGGAGATTGCTGGGGCCTTGACGAAGATCATTGCATCCTCATTAGCCACTGGAGAAGTACTGGAGAACTGGCGAGTAGCTAATGATGTTCTGCTGTTCAAGAAGGGAAATAGGGATTATAGGAAGCTATAGACCAGTGAGTCGAGCATCGTTGATTAGAAAGATGTTTGACAGAATCCTTAGGGATAAGATTTGAGCACATTTGGAACAGCATGGCCTAATTAGGGACGGTCAGTGTGACTTTCTGGGGGGCATGATATGTGTTACTAATTTGATTGAACTTTTTGAGGAGGTGATGAAGGTGATCAATGAGGGTAGAGCAGTGGACGTTGTCTACATGAATTGTAGTAAGGCTTTTGACAAGGTCGCTCATGGTAGGCTCATCCAGAAGCATAGGATCAATGGGATCCATGGTGACTTGGCCGCTTGGATTCAGAATTGGCTTATCCACAGAAAGCAGAGGGCAGTGGTGGAAGGATGTTTTTTAGGCTGGAGGTCCATGACTAGTGGTGTTCCGCAGGGATCAGTACTGGGTGTCTGCTGTTTGTGATTCATATATAAAATATATATATAATACACACACTATAGGGACTTGGATGAAAATGTAGGTGGGTGGGTTAGTAAATTTGCAGACAAACCAAAGATAGGGGGAGTTGTGGATAGTGAAGAAGGTTGTCAAAAGATACAGCAAGATATAGATCAGTTGAGGATATAGGTAGAGAAATGGCACATGGAGTTTAATCCAGGTAACTGTGAGATGATGCACTTTGGGAGATCAAATGTTGAGGAAAAGTATACAGTTAATGGCAGGAACCTGAACAGCATTGATCTTGGGGCTCAGGTCCATAGCTCCATGGAAGTTGCCAAACAAGTAGATAGATTGGTAAAGAAGGCATATCATATGCTTGCCTTTACTAGGCAGGAAATTGAGTACAAGAGTTAAGATGCCATGCTGTAGCTTTATAAGACTTTGGTTAGGCCACACTTAGAGCATTCCATTCTGGTCACCACTTTACAAGAAGGATATGGAGGCTTTGGAGGGGGTGCAGAAGCAGTTTTCCAGGTTGCTGCCTAAATTAGAGGCTATGAGCTATAAGGAGAGGCTAGAAAAACTCGGTTTGCTTTCTCTGGAGCAGTGGAAGCTGAGGGGAGACTTGATAGAAGTCTATAAAATTATGAGATGCATAGATAGGTTGATGGTCAGAATCATTTTCCAGAGTTGAAATGTCTAATAATAGGGGGCAAGCTTTAAAGGTGAGAGGGGTAAGTTCAAAGGAGATGTGAGGGACACATTTTTTACACAGAGAGTGGTAAGAGTCTGGAGCGCGCTGCCAGGGGTGGTGGTAGAGGCGAATGCAAAAGGGATGTTTATGGCACTTTTAGAGAAGCACATGAATATGTAAGGAATAGAGGAATATGGATCATATGGCAGAAGGGATTAGTTTAGTTTGGCATCATGTTCGGCGCAGCATCATCAGCCGAAGGGCCCGTTCCTGTGCTGTATCGTTCTATGTTCTATGTTTTACACTTCCTGTGTTGCAATTTAACTTGTTATTCCACTCACACCCAGCGACCTCATCTCTGTCGACTATAACTTTGCTCTTCAGTCATCATAACTGGTCTAACATGATTATGATACCTACACTTGTATCCAGCTTAAACGTAACAGGATGTCCACTGACATAAAGGAATTCTATGAAACCTGGGTCACTAGGATGAGGATAATTTCCCCTATGAAGGCCTCAAGTATTTTGTTCTAAAGGAGATTATTCTACTATATTGAGCTTTTTGCATTACCACCTCCTTTCAAACAGAGCTGTAACTGTATGTTAATATGTATTTAATGATTGATTTTAAGGCAACAATATGGAAGTTTAAGAATTGTTTTCTCCAACTCTTGTTTTCCTATGATCATCTGACCTTGGATGAGTATGGAAGTGTTATATCTCCTCAAATTCCTTCTGAAGGTGCTTATTAAGGCTTTGCACTGTAAAATAGTCTTTAAGTCTGTATCATCTCAATACTGCTCATACTTCCTGTTCCCCAAGTTTGTATTCTTGTATTCATCAATGCCATTTAAAACTCTGTCCAGAAAAATGACCCTACACTTCCTGTTGCCTTTCACTTCAACATACCACTGTGTTCCCCAGCTAATGTCTCTGCTCTCAGGCTTGCTGGAGTGTTCCAGTGATTCTGAGCACAAGCCTGAGAGAACAACTATCCACTGCTAAGCCAAACATTGGTATTGCAGAACCTCTCATAATCTTACCCAAGCGCAACCAAAGCAATATTTCTGATGAACAGGGGCAGAAGATGCATGGAAACATGCAAGTTCTTTTCCAAGTCAAACACCATCCTGACTTGGTACTTTATTGTCATTCCTGCAATGTGTCTCGATTAAATTCCTGGTACCCCTCTCTAACGACACTGTAGATAAACTTACATCTAATGGACTGTAACAATTCAAGAAGGCAGCTCACCACCACCTTCCCATGCACCATTTGGGAGGGACAATAAAGGCTAGCCTTGTTAGTGATGAACAAAAAAATAAAAGTTAAATTAGTACAAGCTCAACTTCAAAATTACCTTCATTTAAACAAAATAACTTTAAACAACAATTGCTCTGTTTAAAAATACTATTTTAACACGATTTGCATCTTCAAGTACATGCTTTGTCATGGTGTAGATTTGAAATGGCCATATTAACCTGTTTGTCTCCATCGCCAATTAAGACAGAGTGTTGCTGATTGAAACACAAACCCTGGGTCCATCTACTCATCATAGCCATGACCCACTGAACTCTCCGACCCTGTCTAATCAGACACTCGGTACTTAATGAGAATGCGCTCCTTCACATTCAGTTTTGTTTTACATTGAGTCATGTCCCTCTTTCCAAGTGTAGATACCATATCTGTTATTCTCGTCTTACTATCTAGGAGGTGTCCTCTAATAGGGTCGCTGCAGGGATCATCTCTGATATATAATTCCCACTGCTGTGTAATTAGGGTCTGACATGTTCATATCATTGTTTTCATTATAAAAGTGAGCATGGTGAATTTATGAAGGAAACACAAAAATAAGGACAATGTATAACTTTTATTGGTCATTTCTTTATCCCTTGTGTCTTGGTTCAAATGTTTTTGCTTTGTAGTCTCTCTTGTTGCCATGGGAGATCAAACGGTACTTATCACTCCTCTAATATATTTCTGCAATCGTTTTGTGAACTTCTCTATTATTAATTAAATTGACTATTATTCTAGTCATAGGAAACTCTCAAATCAAAAGGCACTGGGTTCTGATTCAAATCAGCTCAACAACTGCAGTGAAAGACATTTTATCACTTCACAGTGCTTTTTGGAATGCAAATCTGTGATTTTCACAGTCATGGTGGCATCCTAGGTTGCTGAAATATCATATTCTCAGCTAGTCAAAATGATCATTGTGGAAATTGGCCAATTTACATCTTTAATTTGTGCCCTTATAAACACATTAAAACCTTGCCAGAAAGTATATATTATGGGGAGATCATTTACAATTAGATCCAGAAACCTGGAGATTGTCTATAATAATATAATCAGTTTATAAATTTTACTTCACTTGTACAGCAGAGGCTATTAAAACAATTAATGCAAAAACTAATCTTTATTAAAAGTTGTTTATATGCAAAAGAGGATTGGCATGTAATAATGATATTCAGTGTACTGTATAACGAGAGCACCAACTGGGAACTATTTTGTGATAGGATCAGGATTAGACATTCGCTGCTAATGTTATGCCACAGTATTTCTGCAGACAGCTACACATATCATAGAACTAGAGAATTATTATAGCATAGCAGGAGGCTTTTTGGTCCACCATGCCTGCACTGGCTCTTCAATTGAGTATCATTACCAAATGCTAATCTCCCCATACGCTTGTGCGTAATTTCTAGCCAAATAATCATCCAATAATCATTTAATTATGTAGCATAGAAGGAACTCATGGGTCCATGGTTTCGATGTCAATTCTTTGAAAGATATTATCCAGTAGAGTCTCATTCCCTCAATTTTTCCTCATACTCCTTCCTTTTCTTCCCCATTCAAAATCCAATTGAATTTGTCTCCATCGCCAATTAAGACAGAGTGTTGCTGATTGAAACACAGGGAAACCCTGGGTCCATCTACTCATCATAGCCATGACCCACTGAACTCTCCGACCCTGTCTAATCAGACACTCGGTACTTAATGAGAATGCGCTCCTTCACATTCAGTTTTGTTTTACATTGAATCATGTCCCTCTTTCCAAGTGTAGATACCATATCTGTTATTCTCGTCTTACTATCTAGGAGGTGTCCTCTAATAGGGTCGCTGCAGGGATCATCTCTGATATATAACTCCCACATACCCACATCCTCCTGTCTCCATGTGATCAGAATCCCCTTCAGCTGAACCTTATAAAAATGAAAGTAATATAAAACTTGGGCATAAGTACTTCAAACTTCAGCGGAGAGGTAGGCGACATGGTAAGGGGTTAATTTTAATCATTCCAATGCCATAACGTGACTGATACTATTAAAGAAACTGGAACGTGGAATGTTACCACATCAGTAACAAATATTTTCCAACCAACCTGGTCAGTCATGTTATTATATACTATGGAGCATGTGGGACGTGATCCCAGGCCTCCTGGATCTGAGCTAAGAACACTGCCACTATGCCACAAAACACCCACAACATTCACAAAAAAAAGCCTCCAACATGTATCCTAATTCAGAAATAGTCGCAATCAAATGGTCCCCAACAACATTCATTCATTCCTGCAGAAATTTACCAAAGATCTTCAGACAGCACCAGCCAAATCCACAACCACTTCCATCTAGAAGGACAAGGGCAGCAGATACAAAGGAATATCATCACCTGCAAGTTCCCGTCCAAGTTACTCACCATCCTGACTTGGAAATATATCACTGTTCCTTCAATATCTCTGGGTCATGATCCTTGAATTCACTCCTTAATGGCATTGTGGGTCGACCTACAGCACATGATTTACAACAGTTCAATAAGGCAGCTCAACACCACCTTCTCAAAGGCAGTTAAGGATGGGCAATAAATATTGGCCCAGCCAATGATGCCCATGTCCCACAAGTAAATAAAAGAAACTCCTGCAAGGAATGAACGGAACATTTACGGGTATATCAGCTTTGAGGCCTGGATATGTTGCCTCGTCGTTGGTTAGTGGAAATACTATCAGAATTGAGTGGGTCTGTCTGGAACACAGAATGTAACAGATCCAAAGGATTAAAATTGTGCCAAGCCCAGAGTATCCAGCAGGATGTCCTCAGGAGGTGAGTTCATGGTATTTTGGTAAGGACCTTTAAAACGGAACAAGAACAAAGAATTTAGCACCTTATTCAGGACAGAGATTCAAGAATGTCAGCTTGGCTCATGGCCCTGTAGTAATCACTGGAAGGACCAACTGGGTAAAGGATTGTAAATTATCAGCAAAATCCAGGGGGTATCTGTGCTGAGAGCTCAAATCAATTTGTGTGTAATGACCAAATCCAGAGGGGATTTAGGTCTGAATTAACATCTGGGCCAAAACATGGTGTTTTGCTTGTGCTTTCTCAGTTAAGGTTTTTCTAATGAGTTATGATTTTATGTGTTTTGGGAGGAAGCCGAGGATAAATGTGGAGTGAGCTAATCGGGCACACTAATCAACGTGCTGGGTAATGTCAGTTTAGATGAGTTTACAGGCTTTTTTTTAATCAGGGCATTAGGAAGTTTTTAACAAGCAACAAGTTTGTGTTTGAGCTGAACCTTGCGTTAGTTCAATTTTGGTCTTTATACAATTCTGAAGTCCAAGAACCATGCTTGTGAGCATGTATGTGTGTGTGTCCGTGTGTGTGTGTATGTGTTCGTGTGTGCATGTAGGTGTGTCTGTACGTGCATCTGTGTGTGTATGTGCATGTGTCTGTGCGTGTGTGCGCGAGAGTGGGTAAGTGAATGTGTGTGAGAGTACGTGTGAGTGCACATGTGTACATGTATGTGGGAGTATGTGTAAATGCATATGTGTCTAAGTGTATGTGAGTGCATACGTGTGTATGTGTTGTGTGCATGTGAGTACATGTGTATGTGAGAGCGTGTGTGAGTGATTGAGTCTATGCGTATCTGCATGTGTGTGTGTGTGTGTGTGTGCTTGCGTGTGTGTGAGAGAGTGGGGAATGTCATGACGTAGCAGGAGCATCTTACACCCCTTAATGTAGGAACAATTGGACAGCCTTTCAGGAAGCTAATCCAACTCCCCATTGTGTCTGCTGTAAACTTAGTGAGTTCACTTAGGCAATTCACTTAGACAATGCATTGATATTAGCAAGGCCGAATCTCTCTGCACCTATAGTGCACTATTCAGTTCGGAAAAGGAATTACTTTCATTAAGTAACATCTGGAAAGGATCTCGGATTGCAGTAACCACTATGGACCATGATATCACTGTAATCAGAAACTCAGTGAAAACATCCACAACTTTTGACCTCAAAGCTGGTCATTAAACTATGTGTGAGAGAGGGAAATGGACGTGTGTCTTTTGAAATGGGACCTGGAATCACTATGCATGCACACATACAGGCAACATATGTATGTGATGGCATTTTTCAGATAGACAAAACCTCAACAGTTCTCTCAAAGCGGGGAGCGACTGAATGATTTCGTTTCAGTTTCACGCTTCCAGCATCTTCAGGCTTTTTTACAGGCAAGCTGTGCAGGTGACATAGAAATATTGAAAATGGGATCAGGAGTAGGCCATTCGGCCCTTTCAGCCTGCTCCGCCATTCAGTATGATCATTGCTGATGGTCAAAATCAGTCCCTTGTTTCTGTTTTCTCCTTTTTATCTCTTAGCTTAAGAACTATAACTTACAAAACCTTCTGAGTTTCATCTCCTCTCACCAAGAGCCTCACCTTGCCCCACCCCCTGCACAACACTGATCAATGTCAACATTACTTGCTGGAGTTGGGGAGAACACCGAACTATGTTATCTTATACTTGATAACAAGAGTAGCCATCTCTATTTCAGCCAGCCCTCCTTTTCTGCGTGATGGAAAATACCCGAGGGATTTTTGGCATGAAGTACAATCAAACAGTTATTAGGAGATCTGGGTGTGAGTGCGTGCTTTCCTAAGAATTTTCAATATGGGCAGGTGAATAATGAGTTTAAGCATGACAGTTTATTTTAATTTTGTTGTTATTTCAAAGCCTTTCAGTCCAGATGCTTAATGGTGTTGCTGTCCTTTTGTGCATGTGCCTTAATAGTTTTTAAAGCACCATAATTCAGCTTGCCTTCTTCTCACCTCCACAAACCAGCTTGAAACATTGCCATAAACCCAAACCACACAGGAAAGAAAGTAATGTCAACAAAGGAAATAACCTACATGCCGAGGTATAATGGGCAGAGCATTTTCTTCTGCACACATGCGGTAATATTTAAACAAGAACGGTTAATTTTCCTTGTGGGCTCAGTGTGTCATTCAGAGCGGCTCTCGTTTATACAGACCGCGAAGATCCCAGTGTACAGTCAACTGATCCCAGCTGTGTCAACAACATAGGTGCTACAAATGGTCTCAGTGTGCCCAGTCGAGGAAGGAAGAATATTTAGTCAAAGGTTCCCCTCCATAACTGGAAAATGTACACTCTTGGATTGCAGCTGAGAAAAGGACCGGGCTCTTCTCTGATGCCCTTCCCAGTCAAATAGCCTGCCAACACTCACTGTCTAGGCTCACGACAGGTGGTAGTTACTGAAACAAGGACAGGAATTGCTGGAGAAACTCAGCAGGTCCGGCAGCCTCTCTGCAGAGAAAGCAGAGTTAACGTTTCAGGTCTGCTGACCCTTCCTCAGCCTGATGAAGGGTCACTGGACCTGAAGTGTTGATTCTGTCTTCTCTGCACAGATGCTGCCAGACCTGGCGAGTTTCTCCAGCAATTCCTGCCTTTGTTCCAGATTTCTAGTATCCGCAGTTCTTGGTTTTATTAAGGTAGCAGGTGCTTCAATGATGTAACCAAAACCTCCTGAAATATACCTCAACTTGAGTCATTGCAGGATGTGAGAAGATAATCATATGAATGTACAGGGAAACACTTGTCCTTCTGCATCTTCCTCCCTTAAAGTGATTCATGCTTAACTTTAAATTAAAATTTAAATCCTGCAGGATAATGGCTACATTGATCAGGTCATTGCTAACTACTTACTGTGTGAAATGATGAATGGACAAAAAGCTGTCACTTTTGGACCTGAAGTGCCAAATTTACTTCAGATTACCCTGAATGGGTTGTGTAACAAATCAGCCGAAATAACTGCACAGAGGCTGGGATCCCATCACCAAGTCACCCTTTATTTAAAAACCAAAAGAGCTGCAAATGCTGTAAATCAGGAACAAAAACAGAAGTTGCTGGAAAAGCTCAGCAGGTCTGGCAGCATCTGTAAAGAAAAAAA